>NC_056726.1:1401291801-1401336801 GCF_019279795.1 Protopterus annectens
ATAATTTTCGTCATCCGGTTACAGGACTTATTCATGTTCAGAATATGCAAGCTGTAGCACTAGACACGTGATATATGTTGCAACCTGTGAAAGCTGCACTAGTTGCTATGTGAGGAAGAAGGATAGACAGTTTCGTGAAAGGATTAGAAAGAATATTAGTGATATAAAAAGCTTTTTATTTAAACATGTTTTAGAACAACCGAGACATTCCTTTGTTTATGGCTCTACAAGTTTTGGAAATGGATATACGAGGAGGTGACATCATGTTGAGAACTGAAACGGCTGAAATGAGATGGATAGCTCTTTTTCAAGCATACAGGAGACCAAATTTAAACCAGCCTTTAAGGGGTGACTGCTTAAAAAGAAGATGTGATTGGATAGAAAGAAGGCATGTCATGAAAAGAGCCTTCTAATTGGAAGGAATTTTATTTAAAGCTATGAGACTTCTCTTTGATTGTTAGATCTGATGAAATTAATGGTTAGTTGAAAGCGCTTTTCTTCCTCTTTTAATTGTTTTTAATAAAGATATTTTATACCTACAGAAGGACTTTTTATATGCTTTATGCCCTGGTGAATGCTGCATTCTTCTGCTCCATTTTGATATGTTTTATGCAGCATTTTTTTGACTGCAGGATTCCTGTTTTGTGACTTAGATTCTTGTGTGTGTGTGTGTGTGTGTGTGTGTGTGTGTGTGTGTGTGTGTGTGTGTGTGTGTATATATATGTGTGTGTGTGTGTGTGTGTGTGTGTGTGTGTGTGTATGTATATATGTGTATATATATATATATATACATGTGTGTGTGTATATATATATATATATATATATATATATATATATATATATGTACACACACACACACACACCCTATGAAAAATGTTAGGCAACTAAGTTTGAGTATTATGAACAGATTTTTTTTTTATAAGCTGTGGTAGTTAGGTTACTTAACAATGCCCGACAGTTTTATGTGATACTGTTTGTCAGTAATTTTGACAGTTAATTGAATACTATTTTTGCATAGACTAGGTGTGCATTAATCTTTATGCTCCGTTGTCATGTGTATTGCATAATGTAACACATGGAGTGGCAAGCATCTCGTTGCCTACTGGATTTCATTACCACTTCTGTGGGACTGTCAGCCATGGTACAGATTTTGTGGTGCGTGTCAGCCATGGTACAGATTTTGTGGTGCGTGTCAGCCATGGTACAGATTTTGTGGTGCGTCAGCCATGGTACAGATTTTGTGGTGTGTGTTGTTCATTTCTTGCACTTTCTCTCTGCTGTAGTAAATAATATATATCTATCCAATAGTTACCAGAAGAAAAAAAAAATTTCTCCAGCAGTCATCCTGTAACACAAAAGAGGAGTCTAATTAAGGGTCCGGCATTAAGAATCGCCCTAATGACTTCGCAGTTTGAAGATGTCAGGGATGTTCAATGAGTTAAGGGATATGTTTCAGGAGAGAGGGTATCCCAGGCAGATGGTGGACGGGATCATAGAATAAGTTTATCAT
Organism: Protopterus annectens; assembly: GCF_019279795.1. Taxonomy (NCBI): domain Eukaryota; kingdom Metazoa; phylum Chordata; order Ceratodontiformes; family Protopteridae; genus Protopterus; species Protopterus annectens. The sequence continues at coordinate 1,401,293,312 of NC_056726.1, forward strand.
GAGTGGGGAAGAAAATGCAAACCACTTTTGGGAACAGGTTTTTCTACAGAGGACAACCCCCCCCCCCCCCCAAAATTATACTAGTATTTACAACAAAGCCTGTATAGTTCAACACAGTCCTATTTCAGCGGATGCTAGAGAGATTTTGAGAAAAAAATAGAACATTTTTAGGGTCAGCAATGATGTGAGAGAAGTGGTGGGTGAAAAGCTCTTGTTTAGTAATAAAGCAGGCAACAACATCAAAAAACATTTGGAGAATAAGCTGGACAGTAGGAAAACGATGGAGGGAGGTACCAAGCCATTTGAGAGATGCACTCAATGCCAATTTATTGTAAAGGACCCAGAGATCACCTTGGCCAATAGAATGAAATCAAACATTAAATTTATAAAGGTGAGCTGCTCTACTACAAGGGTAGTTTACCTGGCTAAGTATGATGCATATGGGGGGGGGGGGTTCTATGTTGGCAAAACAGAAAGGGCTCTAAAAACTAGAATTTATGCGCATAACAATACTGTCAAAAATAAGGAAGCTAATGCTTTATACGGGCATTCCCTGGTTTGCAGTGGTTTTTTCAAGTTTAGATTTTGTATTTTGGAAAGTTTAAAAATGGATTTGATTTAAGAGGGGGTGATTGGAAGAACCTTTTACGGTGGCAGCTATGGTTGGCTGCAAATTTTCCACCGGGATTACATGTTTCTTTGATGCCAGTACTAAAGGAAAATGCAAGCAAAGTATGAATGCAGGTCGTAGTGTAATAACAAAAAATTTTTTAGAAACAGTTTTTTTAAAGGAAACAATAAATTACAAATTATTTTCTTTGAACAATATATTTTGCTCAGTTTACAAGAAATTAATTTTATCATTTTTTATGTAGGTTGTAGGATTTGGTGCATTTTATAGCCACCTAATATTTTAATCAGTGTTGTTGGGTGTTTTTATTGCTTGAAATTAAACCAATAGTAGGGGTCGATGGGCTATGTAAATGTGCATTTTGACTGAAATGTTATTCTTATGAAGTCCCCCTTGAGAGGGACGAAAGTGTTCTATCCTTTATGTATTCCTATACTGTTCTTTTACAATAAAGGACATATTTTCATGGTATACCTCAGTAGTGGGTTTATTTTCATTTACCAAATTTTTTTTTTTCATAAAATGTTAGGCTTGCTGTCAGCATAAGTAAATGTGGTATGTTTACTGGTTTTATAAATGCTGAATTGTTTTTATAACAGAGCTGGTGTTTTTAATTTATGCGCCTTGAGTTGTGAGTGGAAGTAGAAAATCCGCTGTGTTGTCTTTCTGATTCACTTTTTGGTATTGTAACTTTAAAACAGTGGTGGCGCTAGATAATGAACATATTTGCTCATCCCAGTGTATGGCAGGTGTGACAGTGTTTTTTTTTACAAGGCAGAACTTGTCTTTTCTGACTTCACATAATAGTACAAGATATTTAATTAGCTGAGTCACATATTTGTTTTCTCCCATTTTATAATCTAGATTAACTAAGAAGATCAAAGGACCCCAGCATGTGCCTTACACAGGCAGACTAAAATCCCTGTCACTTTCTTGGGGGAGACTTATGCCTAGCTTGCAGAGCAATCTCCAACACAAACCTAATGAATTTGCTGCACATCCGTAAATCGGACAGAACTGGAGCTACCTGTTCCAGGGACCTAAATATGGCTTGTGACTTGAGTAGGATGTACCGGAGGGACAGATTTGTCTCCCCAGCGACTGCTTTGTCTTTGGAATAGGCTGCCAATTCATGCAAAGCAGAACACCTCTATGGTACTGTTCAAAAGAAACCTGGACAACTGGATGGTGCACAGTAAATTCTTACCGGGGATAGTGCCCACAACCCTCCTGGACACAGGCAGTCATTACTAAATACAATTGTGGGTATTGACTAGAGTATCTGTGGTATTACATTGGGATGAAATGGCTAGGCTTGAAATGACCTCTGGATCAATAGCCTAGTAAATTCCTATGATTCACCTTTTACTCCCCTGGATGTTGTCTGCTGTTAACAAATGTGCAACAACATTTTGAAATGGAGATGTTTATTTTCCTTTTAAAAGTAATTTTAATTTAGCGGTTTGGGTTCACAATTATTTATACTGTCTTTTTTGGGAGGGGGTAACCTTTGTGAGCACAATTATATGCATTGGAAACACAAAGAAAAATTCTCCAATGTGCATTACGATACAATCACAAATCGATATGCTTCAGTAAGATAAAAGCAGTGCCAGTAAATTAAACGTTAAGCAAAGACCACACATACTAAGGAGAGGGAGGAGGTAACTGAAGGAAAAATGCAGTTCATTAGGTGTAGCACTTATAAATCCTTTATCATTTTTTTTCTGATATGAAGTGACTTTTTTATGTATGTTCTTTAACTTTTAAAGCGTTTATAGAAAAGAAAACACAGTGCTGGTACAATTTCTTACATGTACTGAATTATCATTTCATGAGTGATTTATTATAACAATAACCAACAACGTGGGTGTGGTATATTGAAGATTTACCCACAGTTGGGCAAAGCTCGAATGATAAAACAAAGCCAACCATGGTTAAATCTTCACTATGTCACATCATGGAGTTGTTTATTCTTATTATACAATGACATTATTTAAGAAAAAAATGACTTTATTTTTCTTAAATAATGTCTTTGTATAATGGTGCTGTGGCGTTCTTCCATGTTGTTTCCTGACTGTGCTGTTTGATGTACTTGTGCATGTGTATGGGACTTGCGCTCCCAGGCTTATGCAGAACATCACTGGTTCAGCAAGCAAGCAATGGAGAAAGAATGAGCTCCGTTGAAAGAAAAAAAAATGTAACCTCCCAACTGTTTAGAGGTACGAGAGAGACAGGAGAATACAAGGAAAATAGAGTATGTTTTAGTTTGAGAACGTACCTGATTTTTTTTTCTTGTATTTTCTGTGGTCTTGTACATACCTCTCAATCTTTTATTTAAAAAAAATGTGAATATGTGTACATTGTCTGAAGGCAGGAAAGTTTGAAACTGAAATGCATGTCATTATTCAGTGACTTTATTCCTCAGTGATTTGTTGGAAAAAAATAAATTTTATGAGGAACAAAGTCACTAAATAATGACACGTGTTTCAGTTTCAAGAGGTTTTCATTCAGACTAATGAATGTCAACCACATAATAATAGAAAAAAAAAGTCTGGCTGCTCAGTGGTACTTCAGCAGCCGGACTTTTATTGTTGCTTCATTTTTGATTTACAACAGGCATGCTGGTTGGGCTGACCAATCAGTGTGCTCCTTTTGCATTGTTAATGGCCAGTCATTGTATAATAATTAGTATATTACAGAAGCATTGTTATATGGTTGGTTATGTCATTTTTTATGTGCTTTTTGACTGAGCTAGACCCACTCTTTGTTTTCAAAGGGGAGTCAAGATGGAATACTAAATGACTTTGAGGTAGTTTTGCCAGGACACAAGGGAAATTTCCCTGTTCTTTTTGCAGTATCTGATTGGGATCTTTAACATCTACCTGATTTAACAGCAGCTGAGGCAGATGGAACCCTTAGAGATGCTGCACTCTTGTTGTGTTGCACACCATTGTCAATAAAGGGGCTTGAGTCCAAAGAGCTGTTATGAGTGTAGAACTTGTAGCCTTCTACTGTTCTTGGCATCATAAGTGAGTATTCTACCTGCACAGCATACCTCCTTGGGGTAGAGGGATGAAGCCTTGCTTACAAGGCAGTCAAATCTGTTCAGGAAAGGTATGTGTGAGTCACAGTTTCTGGCACACCAATCGTAGGGGAAGGGAAATGGACCTGGCTTGCTACTTCTGTGACACCAGTGGATGTTACAGCTGTGGAGAACACATTTGCTGAGGACATGCTGCATAGCAGTGTGCCACATTAGCTGGGGAAGGTATGTGTGAATGCAGGCTAGCTTCCAGTAGAAGGCAGCACATAATGAAGCTTGAGAGCTGTCGAGGGGATTAAGATCTTCAGGGGATGGGAGACTACTTTCCTGGACCCACCAAACTGGTTCACTCTGTCACCGGAATCTCATCACCTGAGAATGCAGGGTTAATTAGACCCTCTAGCCATGGAATGAGTGGGCCATATGGCTCTCACTGTGGTTGGAAGATACCTAGCTTCTCCGCTAAGAAAATAATAAATGAGTTAGTGGGATGAAGAAAGAGGAATCACTGGGCATGATCCATGGGACTAGAGGTACAGAGAATGCTGCCTGCTTTGCTACTGATGCTGACATGTTAGAGCTTTTCTTCCCAACATATGGGCTCTGCTCACTTCCCTAAATTTAAACATCTGTGGTGACAGAACTAGTAGCTCGGATTAAACTATGTGCTTTTGACAACCTGTTTCTTTAGACCAGGAGTTGATTCTTTGTCTCCATTTGCCTAGTGTGTGACTCTGAGCAACGTCATTTAAAGAGGCAGTGTTCTGGAGATATTGGGAAATATGCTAGGCTTTCCTGAGGTCTGCTGAACCACATACTTAGTAACTATGTTTAATAAAATGTTGAAGTGTTGTGTTGTACCACCACTCTGGAAGAACCAATTCTCTCTCTAATTTACAAAAATAGAAGTGATTTAATTGACTCATGATTTTAACATTTAACTTTTATTATGAAAGATGTATGTGCAGTTATTAGTTGACTTTTTTTATTCATATCAGCATGGCTTTTGCACTGGAAAACCACTTTGACCAGCTTGGTTGAATTCCATGATCTAGTCACTGTACCCCAGCTTGGTTGAATTCCATGATGTAGTAACTGTAGCCTTTATATTTATATTTAACAGTTCGAATAGTCTTTGTAGAATTAGGTAAGGCATTTGACACTCTTGTCTCATATTTCAGTTATTAATACCTTATCAGGATATGTTTTTAATCCGTTCCTAATTAAATAACCAGTTAATAACCCAATTAACTGGTTTCAGTGTGTTTCAGTTAAGGGAAAACATTCAGATTATCTCTCAGTAACATAGTCCCTCAGGGCTCTGTGTTTGGACCATTGTTGTTAAATTATTCTTTTTTACTTGTCCCATTAATAAGTATTTTTGGCTAACAAACTATCCCAACTATAAGATTGGTTTTATATTAGACTTGACAGGGAACACTGAAGTAATTAATAATTACCTAAAATATTTTTCTAACTGGGCAAATTCAATTGGATTGCAGTTTAGTTATCCAAAATGTCACATAATGTACGTAATGTATATCGGTAAGCAAACAGCTAATCGAGAAGTAGTTCTTAATAGGATTATACTTGAAGAAACTGAAGAATACAAAGTTTTAGGATTACAGTAGAGAGTCGATTTATCCAAACTAATTGGGACGTAAGAAAGTTTGGATAACCAAACATAGTTAGTAAGTATGTGGTTCAACAAACCTCAGAAAAGCCTAGCCCAATTTCCCAATATCTCCAGAACACTGCCTCTTTAAGTGACTTTGTTCAGAGTCATTTAGCTAGGAATAAACTATTCCTGGCGCCATAAAGTCTGCTCCTCAAATTTTCCCTTAGAACTGGCCATTTTTTTTTTTTTTAGTTTTAGCACTCAAATCTGTTTCTTTGAGCTCAGCACTTGCTCAGAATTCATTGTACGCACTAAATAAGCTACAGATTACTATAGCACTCAACTTTCCTCACTTGTCTAGAGGAAAACAGTTTTTAGTACGTAATAAATAAGCACCTATCCAGGCATGTCTAAGGGTCATCTCCCGGTGTTTTCTACTGTCTACCTGATGAATCTGGGCACCTTGGGGCAATGCAGCAATTGCTTCATGGACACAGACAATCCTATCCTCCTACCACCCAACACTACAACCTGTGAGAGATGCACTTATATAGCCAAACTGGCAGCAAAGCTCTCTTCACCCAAGACTGGACTTAGACAAGTCAAGAGGAGAAGGTAAACACTTGCACCACACTCATCACATAGTCTCTCAAAACCTACACCACCAAAACACACACACAGCAACACAAAACACACACCTACATTCGTGTAAGCTCTCAATAAAAATCTGCTCAAGCAACAGAGACCTCCAAAGCAGCAACTCCACCCCCCAACACAACCCAAATGACATAGCCCACAAACTCACTGTGCCACTTAACCACAGCCCATAAGGCATAACAACGTACCCAACACACTAGTCATAGGTGACTATAGTCAGGCACACTGATGTACCACTCACCAGGCTAAACAAGGGGAAAGTTACTGTCCGCTGCTTGTTAGGTCCAGGATCCGCCACATAACGCACGCACTTAGGTCACTCCACAAAAAGTACAAATATGACTCTGTCATTGTCCAGGTTGGTGTGAATGACCTGAGACGTACCTCCCTGCACTACATGAAAGAAGACATTGAGGAGCTCTCCTATCTTGTAGCCTATGACCCAAGCCCTGAATAGCATCCTACCATCACCCAGCATGATGCCACAGTACAAGGACAAAATGATTGACTTCAGAAATTGGCTAAGCTTCTAGTGTCATTCTAAGGGGATCCCACTATCTGTCTGCCTGGGACGACATGATTGACAGACCACGATGCTTTGCCAGAGATGGCCTGCACCTGTCTCCCTTGGGATTCCGGATACTGGCTAAGGTTCTTGCCACCTCTATAGTTCCTTTTTTAGGCAAGGTTCAAAGGACATATTCACCACCATAACAGGTAGAAGCAAGCAAAATCTGAGGGTAATGCTACTCACTGCTAGAAGTCTAAACCTCAGAATACATTAATTCGAGGTACTCCTTCAAATGGAGAACATCGACATCTGTGCAGTGACAGAGACCTGGTTCAAGGCTCCAGAGAGCACCCCTGCATTACCAGGCTGTAATTCATACCACATCTTTCAGCCACCTAACCTGGACCGAAACACTAAAGGTGGAGGCTTGTCCATATTCATTAAGGATATCCACGCCTTCAGGCTAGTTGTTCGGCATAATGCATCCAAGATTATCCAAGTGCAACTAACTCTGGGCAAGACCGCAGTCCAAATTGTAACGTGCTGCAGATCCCCCACCATGCCCCAGGATTCCCACTTCTCATTTCTTGATACACTGGAAAATATTAGGGTACAGCCCAACACCCTAATAATGGGCGATTTCAACTACCCCACCATTAACTGGGAAAACTACTCGTGTACCAACTCTTTTGCTCAACGTTTTCTGGAATTCATAAATTCCAACGCCTTGGATCAACTTATCCACACCCCCACCAGGAGCAGCAATATCCTGGACCTGGTCATTACCAACATGGGTGACTGTTGTTCCACACCAGAAGTCAATTCCTCATTGGTCAGATCTGACCACAAGCTAATCAGCCTAGACATACACATCCCGCCCCCACCCCCCCCCCCATTAGGGAAACCACCGTAAAAATTTTCTCCAAAGCCAACTTTAAGCTTCTTAAGACAGAAGTGATAAACTTCACGACACCCATGCAGATGGACAGTAGAATTAAGACTGCTGAATCCTACACAAATGCACTTTATAAGCATTTAAATGAGTGCATGGATCGTACTATCCATAACAGAACCAAGATGCTATCCTCCAAAAAAAAACAAAGCCAATCTGGTGGTCCCCTGCCATAAACAAACTCTACAATAGAAGAAAGAAACTGTTGCACAAAAGAGTAAAATCACATGACTGGACGAACTCCCTGGTCAGCCTCAGTAAGAAGCTGAGATCCCTCATAAAATCCTCCAGAGCTAGTTATGAAAACAAAATCGCCACTGAATTCTGAAGACAACCACAAAGCATTCTATAGCTATGTCAAGAATTTCAATGGCAACACTCAGATCTGCTCTGAGTTACAGCACAATGGCACTAAATATACAGAATCCACTGATATTGCCAACATCCTGGCAGATAGGTTCAGTGCTAACTTTACCCCCCCCAACCCCTAAAGGGCCCATCTCTATACCGGAAGAATGCAAAGTTCCTGTAATCATGGCTGCACAGGTAAAAAACACACTCTCCAAAGTCAAGAACACAGCATCCATGGGACCTGACAACATCCCAGGCTGCGTTCTACATGAACTAGAGAATGAACTGGCACCTCACCTAAGCACCATGTTCAGTCATAGCCTCACCTCAGGCTTTGTGGCCACTGAATGGTGCACAGCGACGGTTATCACACTGTACAAAGGGGGAGCTACCACAGACCCCGGGAACTACCGCCCTATTAGCCTAACGAGCCTGGTCTGCAAGGCCATGGAACGTATCATCATGGAACCTATAAACAAAGACATTGGTAATCTCCAAACTCTGGACCCCACCCAGTTTGGGTTTGTAAAAGGCAGATCATGTCTCCTAAACCTGATTGACTTCTTTGAAGCAGTCACCAAAGCCGTAATTGAGGGTAAGGTGGTTCACACAGCATATCTAGATCTCACCAAGGCTTTTGACACCATCCCCCACTCTGGAACTCACTAAACTAGGTATACATCCGTATGTCACAAGATGGGTTGCCAACTGGCTCACTGACAGAACCCACACTGTGAAAGTAGCAGACTCCAAATCCGACTTCAGACCAGTGACAAGTGGAGTACCACAGGGTTCAGACTTGGGTCCTCCCCTGTTTGGTATCTACTTTTCTGAAGTAAAGGCTAACACAGAAGGTCTTTGGCTAATGAAGTTTGCAGATAACTGCAAACCAGGAGCCATAATTGAAACTCCTAACTATGTGGACATCCTACAAAAGGGCCTCACTGAGACAGATGCCTGGTGTCAAAGCCATGGCCTGAAGCTCAGTGCCAAAAAGTGCATTGTCATCCCCTTTGGTAAAAACTCTGTATCCATGAGCTACCACATAGGTGGTAGTCTACTTAACACTGAAAGTGTGATAAGTGACCTTGGGACACAGGTGGACAGTAGTGTCTCCTTTGATAATCACATCACAACAGTAGTCAGGAAGTCCTTCTATGTGGCACACCTCATCACAAAAGGTTTCTCATCCAGGACAAAAGAGGTCATTGTTCCCCTCTACTCGTCACTCATTAAACCCATTATAGAGTACAATGCCCCTTTTGGTATGTACCTCACAAGACATCTACAATAACTGGAAAGGCCGCAGAAATACCTCACAAAGAGGATTACCAGCCTCAAACAGATGCCCTATGCAGACCGTCTCAAAAAAACTCCAGCTTTACTCCTTCGCATATTGCCTACTCAGAGGCGATCTCTGCCTAACATACAAAGCTATGTCAAACCCAGAGCTGTTGGACATGCTCCACTTAAAGAAATCCCAATCCCTCCAAGCTACACACTCTAAGGACCTAAAGCTTGTCACCACAATAAACAGAACATGCTGGAGGGATAGATTCCTGTCCCAGAGACTTCCCATACTCTGGAACAAACTGTCTATATCAAACGAAGCTCCTCGTTAGCACTGTTCAAGAAAAATCGTGAAGATTGGATGGGAAATAGGAAATTCACCCGGGGATCACCTCTGTGGCTGTGCTCAACAGGGGCACAGGAAAATAATTCTCTTGGGTGGCGAAAGCCAGGGTACCTTTTTGGCTAGGCTTGTATAGGCCCTAGGGCCGATAGCCTAGTACCTACCTATGAACCTATAACTGAACCGGATAACAAACTTCTAAAATATTGTTTTTTCTGCACACAGGGAATACACTTTTCAACCATTCAGCAATTCCAATGGACAATAAAGAATATTTTTCACACGAGTGGGCCACAAGCTCAAAAAAACACACAATAGCGTATATGTATAATATTTATATATGCAGACTTTATGAATTTTCTTACCCAAAAACTTTGGAAGGCTGTGTTTGGATAATTAACGTTTTGGATAATCGACTCGCTACTATATATATGACTTCCAATTTCTCCTTTTAATAAGAATAAAGACATTAAAAATAAAGTATTTTATTTTTAAATCAGTTTCATTGAGGGATGAAGCTAGTATTGTACAAATATACCAAACCTTTATTTGACCAACTTTGGAATATAATAACTTTTTTTTTTTTTTTTTTTAGTTTTTCCTAGAACTTTAATAAAAAATGAGTTGGCACAGATGTAATATACAGAAAGGATACATTCTGTTAAAAATGCAACATACTCTGAAATGTGTACAAATGTTAGATTTATATACTCTTCACTTTAGATGTACAACAGGAAAGGAGATTCTCGTTTATAAAATAATTGACAAGGTGTTTCAAGCAATATTCAATATTATCTAGCAACTATCATTACAGGAATGACAAAGTGATATTTAATATTAGGAGACATTTTATTTACAATATTATTCCTATGATTTGGAATACAATTCCATGCAATATTACAATGTCTAGAATATTGATATGCTTAAATCAAATGGATGGGTGATGCAGTTTTTCACTTTTTGTGAAACAACGTTCCTCTACCGCCTTTGGGCCTGCATGGTCAAGTACAAACTATGAGAAACGAACAGAGAAACAACCAGTGAATCATGTGGATAACAGTATCAGGTGGCAGTAGAGTTGTTAAAGAGTAGTGGTTAAAGAGTAACCAGGCAGCACAAAGGCCATCAACATCCCTATAGAAATATTTGTATTGGGGAAGAATGGCTTCCGTTATAGGTTTGGATTTATTTATAGCTTAGGCTTAAGATCTTATCAATATTGAGTAACATGTAAGAGTTTGATAAGTAACACATAGAGCATATTGTGGCATGGGGGCTAAGGCTAGATTTCCTGCTTATATCCTTTGCTCTCAAATGGTTATGGGAATGAAGCTGCCTAACTCAGTTGGTTGCACCTCACCCTTATTTGCCCGATTGAAGTTAAAAAAATTATGCTGTAGAAGACATTTAGATTACCAGTGAAGGACTGTCTGATTCAATGCAAATTTTTTATGAATTATATATTTTTATTGAATTTGAATTTGGAATGCATCTCAAAGGAATTCTATGGGACTGAGGGAGAACAATAAAGCAAGTAGGCTCTGTACAAATTTTAAATATTTTATTGGTGGTTTAATTTAGTATAACAAAATACAAACTTAAAGTTTAACCAAATAGAAACTTGAAGTTCAAATACTCCAATTAATTAAGCTGTATTATTTCTGATAATTTAACAAAACAATTTCTCTAAGTTCAAAACAACACTGGTGCTTGCATGTTTACTAGAATGCCTAAGCTCAGTACTTTTTCAAAAGTCTTGAAGAATGAAAATATTGTCAGTTTAGTCTGTTACAGAACAGGGACTTGTATGTTAAGATTATGATGACTAAATACGATTGCTATTTAGTTTCATACTTTCCAATAGTTGTTGCACTTTAAACTGTGGATTAATATCAATATGATTAGTACCAATGTTCTTCAGAGACATCCTTGCATCCCTCTCAACTGTCCAAATTTTTATATAATGCCCAGACTTTTGCCGCATACAAAACTTATTTTCTGGCAAATCTCTGAGGACTGAAGTCACTAAATAATGACATACATTTGAGTTTCAGACTTCACATCCTTCAGAATGCATGCTTACATAAATCATTTTATTTTATCAACTTTGTAAGTCTATAAGAACAATATCTAAAATATATCCCTATTTTTTGGGCTTCTGCCCCCCCCCCATTATGTTAGGCTGTCTCCAGCTTTCTTGTGCTAAGAGGTATGTGCCATTGTCTTTCTGGTTAGTAATGCTTTATTAATTACTTTTTCTGTAAGATGCAATAATTTTTCAAAATGAGTAGATTAGTTGATCCTGCAGTTTTTTGTAAAACCTTCCTTGATGCCAGTATTGTCCATATTAAGTAATATAGAATACCTTTTAAATCCAGAGGTAATGAGACATTACTTGCTTTTTCCTAAGGAAAGTTGATTATCTATCCATAAACATTTTATTGGGGAAATGAGAATTTCTTACAAACTTTCACTTGTATACAATATATATTTCCAGTCGGCCCTTAGTTCTAAACCACATATCCAACAAGTTATTTTTATATATATATTTTTTAATTTTACCAATTTTTCAGGTTTAGGAAAGCTCCATGAAGGCATTTCATTGTATAAATTCTCCAGTATTGAACTAATGAAGCCCTTCTGATAGATTATTAGCATTAAAATTGTGTTATGGAATAATCTGTATTCTTGTAATATAAAACTCCATCAGTTTCTTTTTAGGTTCATAGATTAGTACTAGGCTAACTGCCCTTGCAAGCCATTTTAAGCCTAGCCAATTATCCCTTGTGAGACTCAAACCCTGCACCTTGTGTTTGTAAGACAAAACACCTTAACCTTTAAGCCACCCTCTCAACCCTAATATAATTATAGGCTGTTAATATCTTATACAACTCTGTAACAGGATTTAGATGACTTGGAGCTACTTGTATCCTTTGATAAGAGTTGTGGTACTTTTCTGTTCTTTGCAAGGGACTATCTTTTGTAAAAAAAATGGATCCCATCTCTTCCCCTCCAAAGCATAATTAGTGTGCAGTGGTGTAATGTTAATGTGGGTAAATGTGCAGTCATTTTCTAGCACCCATAACTACCCTCATTCTCCTGTCTGTGTAACACTGTGCTTGTATTTCATGTAGTCTTCTACCACAAATTGTCATGAACAACAAATATACCATATCAGCCCTTTTTGAAATCATTACCATCACTCATGAGTTTGTGTAAAAAAAAAACTGTTAGAATTAGTCCCAGGGCAAAGGAAAACTTCCTTAATATTTTGTAGAAACACTGAGATATTTATTACACGAGTTTTATGATAGCTATTGGGCAAATAATGACGTTGCAGAAGATAAACATTCTGAACAATTTGAGTGCTTATATAATGAGATCTTCAAAAGCCTGGGTAAATTATAGATCCACATTGCCTTAAGGGAAAAGCAAAACATTTGCTAAAAATTTTAAAGAAAATACATTAGGGCTAATTTATAAGTGGCTGACTTTTTTTTTACATTGCCATGTTATTACACATTCTGAAATAGTTTTAATTTAGAAAAAATGAAAACAATAGAGGTAGTCAAGTCTGACTGTAGCCCTTACTTTCCCGGTACCGTCTTGTACAGCCCACTTCTTCAGCTCTTTCTGATTTGTGCAAACGTTGTGTATACTTAGAGCTGGATCAGTAGATATCTGTGTAAAGTATGAAGATAAAGTTTGTTTTGTGTGTGTATACATACAAGTTTGAGGGTAATTGGTAGAAGAAAGTGGAGAAAGAGGCAGAAAAAATAAGAAGTTTGTTATTCTGCTTAACATCTGAGCTGTTGGCTGGCTGTGATCTACCTGTGAAAATCAACTGGACACACAAGCTGATTTAAGTATAATTTTCTCTGTTTAAGATTAGTACTGCATTTTATTTATTTGTTTCATTGAATATTAATTGAATATTGTGGTCTCTTGTCTTTCTGCAGTTCCCCACCCACCTCCCTGTTCTTGTGGTGTTAATCTTGGTGGCTTTGGAATTGCCCGCCCCTGCTGTAAATTTGTTTTTGGGCCCATCTCATTTGCTCCCTTAACTGAGTACAGTGAGATCATAGTTTGATTTCAGACACTCCTACCCAGTCACATCTCTTCTGCTACGAGAGAGCACTTGGGAAGGACAACTCATATAGTCTCTTAATCTGCTCTGTTCCCTACCGCTCCACTGAAAAAAAATGTATACTTTATTCAGCTGCTCTTACTTAACTGCCTTAGTTTACTGTTCTGTGTGCTCTTAAGTGTACAAATGCTGTTATTCTGCACTTATTACTGCTCGTTAGTAGCCTGATTAATATTCTAAGCATCTTAGTTTTGGTTGTAGCACTTGTGCTGTGCTTCAGGCCATTTGTTTTACATTTAGGGTTTTTGCAGACAAACCCTTATCAAACCCTGTTCTCTGTAAGTACTAAGGGCACTATGTCTGGACAATTCCCATCATTTTCTCCTGCCAGCCTGGTCGACATGGGCATACTGAGACAGTGTAGCAACTGCCTCATGTTCATGGACAATCCCCTTCTCCTAGCGCATAATTCTTCCACTTGCGAGAGATGCATCTACATCAGTAAGCTGGAATCCATGCTCTCTCACACCACAGTCAGTACTCCTGAGGAGACTGCCAGTACAAGCACAACACCACCCACAAAAAAGAGCCACACACCCACCTATGCAGGGGTCCTCAACAAAAACTTACCTAAACAACAAGAGACTCCCAAAACATACTCGCAAACATTCCACACACACCAATCACATCGCACACAGCAGTCAGTGCACCAGTGTCTCACAAACACAGCTCATAAGGCAAAACAATAAACCAACGGAGACCATAAGGCATATCAATAAACCAAACATGCTAGTCATTGGTGACTCGATAGTGAGAACACACTGACGTCCCCCTCACCAGGCTCAACAAGGAGAAGGTCACGGTTGGCTATTTGTCAGGTGCTAGAATCCGCCACATCACACATGCACACAAGTCTCTCCACAACAGATACAAATATGACTCTGTCATTGTCAGTGTTGGTGTGAACGACTTGAGACATACCTCCCTGGACTATATGAAGAGAAACATGATTGAGCTCTGAGTATGTGCTCCAAGCAGGTATGACCCTAACCCTAAGCAGCACAGTACCAACAAAAAATGTTTGACTTCAGCAATTGGCTTAGTTTCGGGTGTCTTTCTAAGGGGATCCAGTATCTGTCTGCCTGGGATGACATGGTTGACAGGCCATGATGCTTTGCCAGAGATATCCTCCACGTGTCACCTCTAGGGTTCTAGATCTTGGCCAAAGCTCTTGCCTCTCTTTTTTAGGCCATGTTCCAAAGACAAATCTTCCAACATAAAAAATATGTCAAAAAGCAATTTGAAGGTCATGCTGCTCAATGCTAAGAGCCTTAATCTGAAAATGCACTCACTGGAGGCTGTCCTCACACTGGAAGGTGCCAGTGTCCGTGCAGTCACTGAAACTTGGTTCAGGGCTGCAGAGAGCACCCCTGCCTTACCAGACTATACCTCATTCCACACTTGCAAACCCCAAAATGAGGTCAGAAAGACTAAGGGTGCTGGAGTCTCTATCTTCATTAAGGACAGGCACACCTCCAGACTGGTTTACCAACATGACGCACTGGAATTACTCCAGGTGCAACTGACAGTTGGCAAGACACCCATTCAAGTTATAGCCAGCTATAGACCTCCTTCATGTCTCAGGACACCCACACCTCCTACCTGGACCTACTTGACTCCATCACGGTACCCCCTAACACTCTGATCCTTGGTAACTTCAACTACCCCACCATAGACTGGGTGAACTATTCCTGCACAAATGCACTCGCCCAACGATTCCTTGAGTTTGTCAGTTCTAATGCACTAGATCAGCTGGTCTTTTCCCTGGTGAGATCAGATAATCAGTCTGTCTCATTCGGAGTTTCTATCCCACCCAACCCCTCCCCAGCCATAAACAGGCTAAAAAAAATTCTCAAAAGCTGACTACAACCTCCTAAAGGAGGGTATTGGCAGCTTCACACCACTGACCCTCTCAGATGCTGCAGACAACTATGCTGGACAGTACGCCAGTACAGTATACAAGCACCTGTACAACTGCATGGACTCAGCCATACCCAACAGAACTAAAATCTGCTCCTCAAGTAAATGCAAACCTGTCTGGTGGACATCCTCTATCGACAGGCTTTACAACAAAAAGAAAAAACTGTTGTTCAAGGCTAAAAAGGGAACAAATTGCAAATTGGAAATACTCTCTCCAGTGCCTCAACAAGCAACTTAGATCACTAGTGAAAACATCCAAAGCCAATTATGAGTTGAAACTAGCTTCCAAAACAAAGGAAAACCACAAGTTCTTCTTCAGTTATGTTAGGAACCTCCATGGCAAAGCCCAGGTTTGTTCCAAACTAGTACATAATGGTACCACTTACACTGATCCTGCTGATTTAGCCAACCTGCTGGCTGATAGGTTCAGCTCAAACTTCACCCTCTTATCACCCCCCCCCCACCAAAGGCCCAATCAACATCCCTGATACTTGTCCTACACATCACATCTCTTTAGATCAAGTGTTAAAGGCCATATCCAAGGCAAAGAACACAGCTTCCATGGGGCCTGATAGTATCCCAGGCTGTATTCTGCACCATCTCCAGCAAGAACTGGCTTCACCATTGAGCACCCTATTCAACCACAACCTAACTACAGGCTTTTTTCCAGCAGAGTGGAGAACTGCCATTGTCATCTCTTTGTACAAAGGTGGTGCCGCTACTGACGCGGGAAACTATTTCCCCATCATCTTGTCTGATTTGTAAAGTCATGGAGTGTATCATTATGGATTTCATAAACAAGGACATAAGCAATCTCCAAGCACTCGACCCCACCCAGTTCAGATTTGGCAGGGGCAGATCTTGCCTATTGAACCTAGTTGACATCTTTGAGACTATAACCACAGTTTCAAGGATGATGATGATGATGTTCTTCTTTCGGCTTTCCCCGGTATGGGGTTGCCACAATGGAACTCCGGTCCGCTAATGATTGGCAGTAGATTTTTATGGTGCCGAGCTGCCAGCCGGACGCCCAACCTTCAACGAAGGCACGCCCATTCACACATGTCTTTTGAACACCACTCAAGAATAGTGTGCCCAAAAAAGCCAAAAATCAAGTAAAGAAAGGCACACAAGTGGAGAGACAGCACAATGTATTCAAAAAAGACTTTATTCCACACAAAAATTAATGCCAGTAAAATGGAAGAGTCGTTTTCGTCCATACCAAGTCAGACTTCATCAGATAACACACATAAAACTGACACGTGATGAAGTCTGACTTGGTTGGACGAAAACGACTCTTTCTTTACTTGATTTTGGCTTTTTTGGGCACACTATCCTTGAAACTGTGGTTATTTAAAATAACAGGTTGATACAGCATTTATTTCTACTCTGCCATTTTATTTGCTGGCCTACTGATATCTGCATCATGCATACATATGTTAAAACCATACTCAATGCATAAAATTCCAATCTCAGAGCTTAACACAGCTCCCGATACCTAGTAGCCTTATATACAGTATTCACAAAGTTAACCAACCTTTAGGAAAATGCTCAAGCACATGCAATTCTTGCATTTCTAGATCTGTAATGGCATAGTAGTTCATTATATTACAACATTCATACATTATTTTTAATGAACCCGCATCAAACTAATTGTTACAGAAATCCTTTACGTGCCATGTCATTCCTACCCCTATTCTACAATGCAGCACAGCAGTGATACTTTCCAAATCAACAGTAGGCCACGCAAGGACAAAAGCTAACCACAGTCTTCTACACCAAGGATGAAAATAGGAGGGGGAAGAAGGTTGGGTGTCTGTTACCAAGGGTAGGCCTGCTCATCCAGGTGTACTGTAGAGGTACTTACATAAATTTGTGCTTCTGGCATGAGCAAATCTGCAGTTAGCAACAGCAGGACAGTTTACATTCTTTGGCAGCCTCTCTTACGGGAGCATACCACTTATTACTGAAGCTCCAAAAGGAAACCCTAGACTTCAGTATCATTTCCAGTACATACTGCCTTGTAAAGATATTTAGGGAAGACCAAGTAGTTGTTGCCAAATATCATCCAGGGTTGCACTGTATAAAAAAAGAATTCAAGAGGCAGTAACTGTTCTGGATGAATATGCCTTTGGTACTAAGGGAAGAGCTTTATTAAAATAAACTGAATGCAGTTTGGTGGGAGGATGACATAATGGTTAAGGTATTTACCTTAAGGACAGAAGGTGCAGGGTTTGATTCTCACATGGGATAACTGGCTAGGCTTCAAATGGCCCAAAAAGGGCAATTAGCTTAGTACTAACCTATGAACAGTCTACAAGCCATTCAGGTAGTTATAGCCTCAATGCTTTGGATCCCAGCTTTTTGTTAGGGAATAAGGCATCATTCTGTACTGACAAAACAAAACAACTGTCTGTCCATATCCACACAGTGAAGGATATGTTCTAAACAGCTGGAATAACCAGGGAAGGAAACTTGGAGATAAACTTCTTGACTGAGATTTGACTCTGTTGTTGCTTTTAATGTACTGTACCTAGGAGTGGCCTTAGGTCAACTGGTGCCCTAGGCAAAAGGGCTCCACGGCGCCCCCCACCACACCACCCAGTGCCCCATCCTGGTCTACATACACCATATAAATACTAGAAAAGCGCCCCTAATAAAGTGGCCGCCTAGTTGGCTTATTCCTAAGGCCGGCTATGACTGTACCACAGCAGTAACTTCATCGAGGGATACATTTTTAACAGAGAGTTCATATTGTATAAAATATACAATAATATATGTCAGCTGTAAAAATAAATCATTCTCATGTCTGTATTTGCATAATAATGAACGCCTCAATTTTTATTTTAAAATCCCAGTTCCTATGTATCATTTCATAATAACTGTTGTTCTATTCTATATTATAATGTCCATGTTATCTATGTCTTCAAAACACAGCTTTTCTCGCCAGGCCACCACTAAAAAGAGGTTACCCACCCAGATGGACTTTCACAGTAAATAAAAGCATATAAAACATAATAAACAAAGGAAAGGTTTGCAGGCAAAGAACAGGTACTTATCTTTGGGGAAAATCAAAAGGGATCCACAAGTCAGAGATTATTGCAGCTGAAGTAAAACCCACAAAAATTCATTTTATAATATAGAAACTTCAGCTGAAGCTGCATGAAGAATCGGCTTCTTCAGAACAAAGTAGAGATACTTTTTCCAGATTGCTTTTACATCTTTGTCCTCATAACTAGTATTGTCTTATGAAATGAGTAGAGAGGCCTCACAGGGTAGAAAAGTAAATAAACAGATAAAATAAAATGATCTGGGTTTCAAGTCTGCATTGTCCAAACCTACATTTTGTGTTCTAAGCCACAGCAATGTCCACTGAATTCTAAGCTACTGTTTAGGCAACCTGGATTCAGTTACCAGCCTGGGTATCTGATAAAGCTGGCAAGGTCACTCGTATCCTAGAGGGAGGGGGTAGACTGAGGTTGTCCAATACCACAATCCCTGGAAGATGGATGATGACGAGTAACTGAGATGGGAATTCAGCCACCAAGGTTCATGTGCAGTAGCCTTCACTGCAGTTGTAGGAACAGCATATACTACTTATTGTGGAGAGCATAGTGTCCCAGTACAGGGATTAAGGTCCATACTATAAGCCCACCTTGCAAGAATGTTGGTAAAGGTACAAACTATCCCAAGGCTGACACCCCCCCTCTCAGATAGCACAGAAGGACAACTTTATGTAGGAGAGTGGAAGTACTGCATCAACCAATTCTGGTCATGGACAGAAGGCATGGAGTAACATGCTTTGGTATTTAAGAAGGTGAAGGGCAAATCTTGGTGGAGGAGGCAGCATCACTCAAAAAGGGGAGGACTAGGAAAAGGTAAACCTGTCTGAAAAAGAGGGCCAGCTTTAAATGGAAGTAGGAAGGTACTACTTTATGGAGTGGGTGACAGCACTGTAGAATGCTGTAATAATGATAGAAATGTTTATATATGGATTCAACATATTATCAATACAATGACATTGGTTTACAGTGAAAATACAGATTTGTAAGTTGAACTTACCATAGTAGCAGATGTTCGAATGGTCACTGCTGCAGTAGCCTAAGCTATATGGGGTTTCATCCTACCAAGGATATAACAGTTGGCCAGCTTCACCGACTGTTGCACCAAAACTGTCAAGCAGTTTAGGCTGAGCTGACTACAAGGCAAGTTTGAGCACTAACCTTCAGAGCTTTCCCACCAGCAGAGAGAAGGAGACACAGCCCTGAAAGGAAAATGCTATAAACAAGTCTGACTAATCTGCAAAGCCATGGAATGAATTATCATGGAAGTGATCAACAAAGACATAGGCAACCTTCAAATACTGGACCCATTCCATTTTGGCTTTGTCAACGGAAGGTCAAGCCTACAAAACCTGATGGACTTCTTTGAGAAGGTTACCAAGGCAATGGATAAGGGGAAAATGAGGCATACCACCTAACCGGACTGGGTGAAGGCATTCAAAACAATACCCCACTGAGGTAGAGTTGACAAACTCACAAAACTGGGCATAACTCCCTACCTACCCTTATTGGATTGCCAGTTGGCTCACAGACAGGACCCAGTAAGTCAGACTTGGTGATACCACCTCCACTAAGAGGTCACCAGCAGGATACCTCCGGGCTCCATGTGTGGACCACTCCTATTTGGCATCTACTTCTCAGAGCTAAAGGCTAATGCCAAAGACCTTTGGCAGATCAGGTTCACAGATGACTGCAAATCGGGAGCTATCATGGATTATGACCATGACAAAAACATCATACAAGAGGATTTAACACAGACAAATGACTGGTGCTAAAGTCGTGGACTAAAACTCAGTGCCAAGAAATATGCATTACAGTGCCTTTTGTGGCAAAGGTAGCAAGAAAATCACTTTTTATAGCCCACCTTGCAAGTCAGGGCATGGCATCCAGGTTCAGGGAAATCATAGTGCATCTTTATTCAGCCCCTATCAGATCGATCAGAGTACAATGCCTTCTTTGGCATGTACCTGACCAGACATATGCAACAGTTGGAATGCCTACAAAAGGTTTCCTTGCCAGGAGTATCCAAGGTATAAACACATTGTCCTGTACAGATCGCCTTAAATCCCTCTCTATATATACTCTGTCTCCTACAGGTTACTAAGAAGCAATCTATTCCTGGCATAGAACGTATCCTCTGATCCAGCTTTTATGGACCTTTTGCACATCCACAAAACAAACAGAATCATTACCATTGTGTGTCTCAAAAGATTCCCATACTCTAGAAGAGGTTCCCATCCATGAGAAGCACAGTCCGTCCCTAACCCTATTTAAATGAAACCTTGACCAACGGATGAGAAATCAGAAATTCACCCTAGGTCTGGCCACCATGCTTCTGATAAACGGAGTCAGACAGTAATGCCCAAACTAACATACCCCCCCCCCCCCATCACCTTTAAAAAATTCCTAACATACTCCCTCCTAATAAATGCCCATGACACACAGGGATACATTTGGGTTGGGTTGCATGGCTAGGTTTATATAGGCCCTGGATATTGTTAGCCTAGTATATACCTCCTGAACTTATGTGAACAAAAAATAAATGTCCACACCATGGCATAAAACACACACCATAAACAAGGGGGATGGAGGGAGGGAACAACTACTACAGCAGTAATCACTTGAACATCAATTGTTATGGTAAGTTCAACTTGCACAACAGTACTATGTTCATCATATTAATCACTGCTGCAATAACCTTCGCTATATGGATAGATTACCATAGCTTAACTACATTTAAGAGGTAGAATGAAAGGAGTCTAGGAGCCCCTGGAGAATAGTCGTTCTTTCAGCTTTTCCCGGTCAGGGGTCGCCACAGCAGAACTCCTGGTCCGCTAATGATTGGCTTTAGATTTTTACGGTGCCAGCCCAACATCCAACCTTCAACGAAGGCATGCCCATTCACGCATGTCTTTCGAATGCCACCCGACTATGGGGAGGACATGCAGACTCCACATAGAAGGTGCTCCAGCCGAGAATCGAACGGGAGAACCTCTTGCTGTGAGGCGACAACGCTACCACTGCGGCTTCCTCCATAGTACAGATCAGAACCTTTTAAAACCAAGTACAAATGACATCACAGACCAATCTTTTAATGTATCATTCTGAAGAAGTTCTGTAAGTAAAAAAACGAAAGCGCTAAAGTTAGGGTGTGTCTGTGTTTTTTTAATCAGCTATACTCAGTGATTTTTGGTCGTTGCTTAATTAGTCATTTTAGCCCTTCTTTTATTCAATTCTAGAGAAGGAATCACACTTTTAGCCCTTTGCAAAAGTATGTATAGATGATCAGAAAGCAGGTTCTAAGATACTTCTAGAATCCAACCCTTTCCAAAAAGCCATAGATGAAGCAAAGGCCCTGGCAGAGTGGGCCTTGACCCTGTTTGAAACAGATTTGTATGGTGCGTATAACAAAAGGTAATAGTCTTAAGCAACCATTTAGAAATGTTCTTTTTTGACACAGGTTGTTCCTGCCCACCTTCACAAGAAATGACAACTGATTCAAAGATTTGAAAGATATAGTTATGTCAGGATAGTACCAGAGTTATCTGTGGACATCCAAGGTATGATACCCTTTCCCCCTAATTTTTAGATTCAGGAAAGAAAACGGGAAGATCGACAGTTTGGCTTAAAGTAAACTTGGATACCACTTTAAGTATAAAAGGAGGATTAATTCTCAAAGAAACCCTGTCCCTCTGGAAAAATATATAGGGTTGACTCATCACAAGAACTTGCAACTCGGATACCCTTCTTGCAAGGGTCAGAGCAATGAGTAAAACTGTTTCCATGCTAAGAACCTCAAGTCAGACAGATTAGCTGTTTCAAATGGAGAAAGTGTTAGCTTCTTTAAAACAAAAATAAGATCACAAGAAGGAGCTACAGGTTTTCCTGTAGGCATCTTATGCAAAACCCCTTTCAAGAATATATTGACATGCTACTTCCTTGAAAGAGGAGTCACCATGGGCAGACATGCTAAAATGGTCAATAAATGAACCCTGACAGAAGAAGAAGAAAAGGACATAAGATAGTAACATAAATATTGTAAAACCAGAAAATCGCTAACGCTGAATGGGTGCTGGTTATGCTGTTGGCACCAACTAGAAAACCTTTTTCATTTGCTAATGTATGATTTTCTAGTAGCAGGCTTTCTTACCTCCTTTAGTACCTACTGCATGTTCTCAGCAAACAGGAGCCTAAAAGGAATTAAGACCCTATAATTCAGGCAGTCAACTGATGAAGAATGATGTTCAGGGTGAATCAAACACCTGTGATCTTGTATGAGTAGATCCAGTCTGTGATGAAGTTTGTGCTAATAGCCCTGTCTTTTTGGAAAAAGAAAGAAGAACCACAGTTGCCTGGACCAGAATGGAGTCACCACAATGATTGGGGGGATTTCTTCTGAATCTTCAAAAGTACTCTGGATGTTAGTGGAAATGGTGGAAGAGCATATAGGAATATTCCTGTCCAAGGAAAAGAAAAGGCATCCATCTTCCTGGTCTTCTTGCTTGGAGTCCTGGAACAGAATCTTGCCAGCTGATGTTCAGAGAGGAATCCAAGCAGGTTATTAAACCTTGGAAGACTTCCTGATCAAATTTCCATCCATGAGGGTCTGCACTGGTCCTGCTCTGCTTGTTTGATGCACAGTTTTGCTCTGACAGAATGTAGGATGCCTGCAAAGTACGATTGCACTGTGAAGCTATATCCCAAGCTAACATGGCTAGTCTGCAAAGGGGGTATGAGCTGGTTTCCGCTTGCCTGTTGATGCAACACATGGCTATGATATTGTCTGTAACTACTTGAACAGATCCTGAGGACCAAACAGAATTCAGAGAGTTGAGTGACCTGATCAGGGCAAGCGACCCCTTGATATTTATAAGCTTGCACCTGTCCTTGGTGTCCCACATCCCCTGCACTTTTATCCCTCCTAAAATGCTCCCCAAGCAAAGTTCAAAGCACATGTGGTGACTGACTGCTGTAGAGCAGGCAGGGAGAAAGTGAGACCTGGATTTAAGGATATCATTTGTCTCCAAGAAGAGATTTTTCTTCTGACAAACCCCAGTACTGGGATCTGAAAAGATAAAGGGTGTTGATGCTGGGACCAAAGAGATTTCAGATGCCACTGTATCTTTCTCATGTGGAGTCTTGCCAATGGCATCATGAGACTCACAGATGTCACGAGACCCAAAATCGTGAGGTATTCCCTGTCAATGACCAAATTCTGAGTGGAAAACCTTAGAAATAGATCTAAATAAAGATCTATTTTTTTCCTGTGGAAGAAAGGCTCTGTGAACAGAGGTGTGTAATTGATATCATAGGAACACAATCCTGTGTGAGGAGTCAAGAAGACTTTTTTGAATGTTCTTTTGGAATCCCAGCTTGTGTAACAGATCTCTCACCCAAGACAGGGATTCCTGACACTTTGAAAAAGACTCTGAAAGAAGATAAACAAGTCATCAAAATATGTAAAAATGTGTATAACCCATAGCCTGCATTGAGCTATAAGTAGAGTATGGGACTTTGTGAACACTCTTGGTGCAGTAGATACTCCAAAGGGTAAAGCAGAGAACTGAAAGTGATCCAGACACACAGATCTGGCTGAATAAGTCTAGTTTTACCAGGAAACTTGAAAGGGGAAGGGGAGGTGACAGGTTATAAAGTGACAATTTGGAATTTGGGCACTTTCACAAACAGGTTTAGGAAAGAAAGAGCCAGAGATGGCCTCCAAGCATTTTCTTTTTTTTTTTTTTGTTTGGCACAAGGAACATCCTTGAACAAAAACTCTTCTCCACCTGAGGAGGAGGAACTGGTTCAATCTCTCCTTGGCACAGCATGCGATGAAGAACAGGTGGAAACAAAATGTTTGATCTGAAGCATGAGGAATGACCCCCTAGAAAGGAGGACTTTTCCACTGACATCTCTAATCTTGATGAATGCTTTTTCAGAACCTATTTGTCTGAAACAATCTGTTGCCAACGAGAAAATATATATTCCGACTTTCTGGAAGAAAGAAAAGGGGCCAGGGTGGGAGGGCTCACAAGGCCTCTTGAAGGTCAGTCATTGAGACTTGTTGGACTGTCCTTGATATTGGGAGGTTTGTGACTTCTTTTTGGATATCCTTGCCATTTCCCCTTAAACGTCCATTTATCAGAATTTTGTTGACACTGTTTATTCTGCTTTTTGCCAAAATTGGACGTGGAGAGAGAAAATCCTTTGGACAGTTTTAAAAAATGAGGGCTGGACCAGCTCGTTCTTACCCCCACTAGAGGTAGCAACATCCTTGACCTGGTCATTACTAACATGGGCGACTGTTGCTCTACACCAATAGTCAACTCTACCTTGGTTAGATCCGACCACAAACTAATCCCCTTGGAAATCCACATCTGTCCCACCCACCCCACCCCCCACAAAGGTATCCACCAGCTAACTTTGGGCTCCTAAAACCAGAAGTAGCTAACTTCACGGCACCCATGCAAATGGAGAACAGTTGCATGACAGCCGAATCCTACACCAATGCATTGTACAAATGCATGGATCTCGCCATACCCAATAGAAACAAGATGCTCTCCTCCAAAAAAAGGAAGCCAATCTGGTGGTCCCCTGCCATAAACAAACTCTACAACAGGAGGAGGAAACGGATGTAGAATAAGGTGAAGTCCCAAGACTGGAAAAACTCCCTTATCAGCCTCAACAAAAAGTTGAGATCCCTCATCAAATACTCTAAAGCTAGTTATGAAAACAGAATTGCAGCAGATAGTAAAGACAACCACAAGGCCTTCTATAGTTATGGAAATAAACACGGCAATACCCAAATTTGCTCTGAGCTACTGCACAATGGTACCTCCTATACCGAGCCAACAGATATTGCCAAGATACTGAATGACAGATTCAGTGCCAACTTAGCCCCCAAAGAACCATTCCCAATGCTATTAGATTGCCAGGCACCCAGTATTACTGCTACACAGGTTAAAACAGCACTGTCCAAGGCCAAGAATAGAGCTTCTATGGGACCTGACAATATCCCTGGCTGTGTTCTACTTGAACTACAGAGTGAACTGGCACCTCACCTGTGTGGCCTGTTCAATCACAGCCTCACTTCAGGCATGGCACACTGCTACAGTCACCTCTCTCCCCACAGGAGGAGTGACTACAAACCCTGGGAACCATCGGCCCATTAGCCTGATGAGTGATATACAAAGCTATGGAACGCATCATCATGGACCTAATAAACAAACAAAAATATAGGGAATCTCCAAACTCTGGATCCCACACAGTTTGGTTTTGTGAAGGGTAGATCATGTCTGCTCAATTTGGTCGACTTCTTTTGAGTCAGTCACCAGAGCTGTGGATAAAGGAAAGGTGGTTCATACAGCCTACCTTGATCTGGCTAAGGCCTTTGATACCATTCCCCGCTCAGGAATCATAGAAAAACTCACTAAGCTAGGCATCAACCCCTATATCACTAGGTGCATTGCAAACTGGTTCACAGAGAGAACCCACAGTGTGAAAGTAGCTTACTCCAAATCAGACTGCAGACCAGTCATGACTGGTGTCCCACAGGGCTCGGTCCTGGGTCCTCTCCTGTCTGGTTACTACTTCTCTGAAGTCCAGGTCATCACAAAGGGACTCTGGCTGACAAAGTTCACAGACAATTGCAAATTGGGAGCTATTATTAACTCCCCAAGTTATCTTGATATCCTACAGAAAGGCCTCACTGAGACTAACAACTGGTGTCGGAACCATGGCCTTAACCTCAATGCCAAAAAATGTGTCGTCATCCCCTTTAAGAAAAACCCCATGAATTACCACATCGATAGTAGTCCACTGAACACAGAAGGTGTTCTAAAAGATCTGGGAACACAGATTGACAGTAAACTGTCTTTTGACCACCACATTGCCACTGTGATCAGAAAGTCCTTCTGTGTGGCACATCTCATTAATAAGGGTTTTGCATCCAGGAAGATAGAGGTCATTGTCTCCCTCTACTCTTCCCTCATTAGGCCAATCATAGAGTGCAATGCCCCATTTTGCATGTACCTCACTAGACACCTGCAACAACTGGAGAGGCTGCAAAAGTACCTCACAAAGAGGATCCTAGGCCTTAAACACTTGTCCTATATGGACAGACTGCAACTATTCTCTGTCTCATATCGTCTACTTAGAGGCAGTCTCTTCTTGACTTACAAAGGCATGTCTGACCTAGCTCTGTTAGAAATGCTACATCTAAAGAAATCCCAATCCCTGCACACCACATGCTCCAGAGACCTCAACCTCATTACCACAATCAACAGAACGTGCTGGAGGGACAGGTTCATTACCCAGAGACTGCCCATGCTATGGAATAGACTTCCCATACATGTCAAGCAGAGCACCTCAATTGGCCCTCTTCAAGAGAAATCTTGATGAGTGGATGGGAAATAGAAAATTCACCCTGGGGATCACTCCAGTTCCTCTACTCGACAGGCACTGGGAACTAAGGAAGGGTTGCATGATGCCAGGGTAATCCTATGGGCTAGGCTTGTAAAGGCTCCAGGGCCATTAGCTTAGTACACACCTATGAACCTAAAAATCTCAATTCCCTGGATCAGCTTGCATCTTTCATCACACATTTTGATCATGCTCTGCCGGCTGCCTCGTGGTTTTGGCGTCTTTCCAGGCTTGCTAGTTGTTGCTGAAGCACCTACCAAGGGGTGAAAACGCTGAGAGAAGAAAAGGAGCCACTTTTGGGATTTTAAGTATTTTCTTCTGATTTTTTGTTAAGTTTTATTGCTTTGCCACCTACTTTTTGGCATTTTCCAGCTTGCTAAAGTTTATATCTGTAACAGTAACAGTACTTGGAACACATCTAGAGCCTGTTTACTGCATTTCCTGTGTTGCACTTAATTTAAAATCATTTTTTCCCTTAAAAACTGCATTTTACCTGATTTTGGCCTAGCACTCAAGTGTGGGGTCAATTATTGCACTGTTGTGAATATTTTGCTGCTTGTGTAGCTCTGCTAGCTTTAAACTACAACAAAAAATAAAAAAAAATCTTGCTTTTTTCCCACTTTCTGAAAGTTAAGAAAGTTCAGTTACAGATTTGCTGTTCTGAACTGTTTGGAAGTTTCTAGAAGGCCAGTGCTTGCTTGGGCTAAAGGAAAGTCTCTGTGTTCACCAGTGGCAGTGGTTAACCCTGAACAGCCTGCCTGTCCCTGGAGGAGTGGCTACTGCCTAGAAGCTGTAGTTTTATTGGCCATTTTGGGTCATTTCTAAACTCCTTGATCTCTCTCTCTCTTAAAACCCTACAATACTCTTTTTGCGCGGTTTTGCGCACTGTGCAGCGAAGCCTAAACAGGTTTAAAGTACTCCAGGCTCCACAAAGTCTGCTCTTCACTTTTTTCCTTAGAACTGTTCAAACTCTCAAAGTAATCACTCTATTCTCTTTCTAAAGCCCTGCACTTGCTCAGCTCTTATAAGGAAACGCTAACTAACTAAAGCACTACACCCTCCTTGACTTCTCATAAGTATTAGGCTCCCGATTGGTCCTTCCTGATCAAGTGAAAAATCAGTTCCCTTCCCTAATCTGATCAGTAAAAAAACAGTTCCCTATACTAATCTGGTATCTCCAAGGGTCAGTTTCAGGGTTACTCTCCAGTCCAGCTGGTGAATCTGGGAATTTTGAGGCAAAGTTACAATTGCCTTATGTACACAGACAACCCTCTCCTCCTTCCAACAAACTATAATACATGTGAGATGCTGTTACACAGCCAAACTGGAGGCAGAGCTCTCTCAACCCAAGACTGGCACAGTCATTCAGGAGGAAAAGGTAACCACCCGCACCACAAATCCAGTCTCACACAGACCTATTGCATCTGCATACCCAACACATAAACACACAAAAACATACTCGGAGGCTCCAAATAAAAATCTGCTTAAACAGCAAAGACCTCCTAAGCAGATCTCCAAGCAACAGCCACTCCTCAACAATACCCACGAATCACATATCTCACAAAATCAGTGTGCCTCACAGTCACAAACCTTAAGGCCAAACAACACACCAAATACACTTGTTATAGGGGACTCTATTGTCCGGCACACCCACGTCCCGCTCACCAGACTGAACAAGGAGAAGGTCACTGTAAGCTGCCTGTCAGGTGCCAGGATCCGCCACGTAATGCAAGCACTCAGGTCACTCCAAAGCAAGTACAAGTATGACTCCGTCATTGTCATTTGCTGGTGTGAATGACCTGAGACGTACCTCCCTGTACTACATGAAAAGAGACATAGAGAAGCTCTCTGATCATGTAGCCCAGGCTGGTATGACCCTGACCTTGAGTAGCATCTTGCCCTCACCAAGAATGATGCCACAGTATAAAGACAAAATGATCAGTTTCAACAATTGGCTAAAGTATTGGTGTCATTCAAAGGGGATCCAGTGTCTGTCAGCCTGGGATGACATGCTCGACAAGCCACGTTGCTTAGCTAGGGACGGCTTGCACCTGTCACCCTTAGGCTTTCGTATACTGGCCAAGGCTCTTGCCACCCCCATAGTGCCTTTTTTAGGCAAGGCTCAAAGGACAAACCCACCTCCATAGACAACCCAAGGATAAAATAACTATAAAGGTAATGCTACTCAATGCCAGAAGTCTAAACCTCAAGATGCACGCACTCGAGGCTCTCCTCAGTATAGAGAAAATCGACATCTGTGCAGTAACAGAAAAAATGGTTCAAGGCTCCTGAGAGCACCCCAGCACTACCAGGTTATAGCTCATACCATGCGTTTCGGCCCCAAAACTCGGACCGAAGCACAAAAGGAGGGGGAGTATCTATATTCATCAAAGATACCTACACCTCCAGGTTAGTGGTACTGCACGAAGCATCGGAAACCATCCATGTGCAACTAACAGCGGGCAAAACTGCCTTTCAGTTTGTAGCCTGCTACAGAATACCCTCCCTAGTACAGGAACCCCACTTGGCATTCCTGAGAACACTGGAGAATATGAAGGTCTTTCCAAACACTATGTTATTGGGTGACTTCAACTACCCAAACATTGACTGGGAAAACTACTCAAGCCCAAAAGCCCTTGCCCAATGGTTCCTTGAATTTATAAATTCTAACGCGATGGAACAACTGGTCACCACTCCCACAAGAGGGAACAACATATTGGACCTGGTCATCACCAACATGGGGACTCTATGTTCCACACCAGAGGTAAACCCCTCATTGGTAAGATCAGACCATAAACAAATTTCCCTGGACATCCATATCCCGTCCCCACCCCCAGCCAAGGAAATCACGGTAAAGAATTTCTCAGAAGTTCAAGACTGAGGTAGAATCCTTCAAAGCCCCCGGGCCAAAGGATAATACAGCCCAATCTGCAAAATCCTTTACAAATGCATTCTATGAGCACCTGCAGGAATGCATGGATCGTGCTATCCCAAATAAAACCAAGACTCACTCCTCCAAAAACAGGAGACCTGTCTGGAGGACCCCGGCCATAAATAAGCTGTACAACAGAAGGAGGAAGCAACTACATGACAGAGCAAAATCCCAAAAAGGGAAGGCATCTCTGATCAGTATTAGCAAGAAACTTCGATCCTTCATAAAATCATCACAGGCCAGTTTCGAAAGAAAAATTGCCCTAGACACTAAAGATAATCACAAGGCCTTCTTTAGTTATGTCAGGAATATGGGTGGAAACTCCCAGATATGCTCTGAATTGTTGCATAACGGTACAAAATATACCGAACCTACAGACATGGCCAACATCCTGGCAGACAGATTCAGTGCAAACCCCCCCCCCCTTCGCCCCCAAAGGAGCAAATGCCTATCCCAACTGAATGTAACCTCCCTGACATCACAGATGCACAGGTGAAAGCTGCCCTCTCCAAAGCAAAAAAGACAGCATCTATGGGACCGGATGGTGTCCCAGGCTGTGTCTTACATGAGCTCCAAGAAGAACTTAACCCTCACATTAAGTCACTGTTCAGACTTAGCTTTACTACAGGATATGTACCCAAAAAATGGCGTGCAGCTACAGTGGTCCCACTCCACAAAGGTGGTGCCACAATGGACCCCGGGAACTATTACCCCATAAGCCTGTAAAGCTATGGAGCGTATTATCATGGAACTCATAATCAAAGACAATTGGGAGCCTCCAGACACTGGACCCTACCCAATTCGGCTTTAAGGGCAGATCTTGCCTCTTAAACCTAGTTGATTTCTTTGAAACAGTTACCAAAGCCATAGATGAGGGCAAGGTAGTCCACACAGCCTACCTGGACCTCGCAAAAGCCTTCCACACAATACCCCACTCGGGCATCATAAATAAGCTTACCAGCTTAAATATCAACCCCTATATCACAAGATGGGTTGCAAACTGTCTCAGGGATAGAACCTACATGGTCAGAATTGCAGGTGCCATGTCCGAATCCAAACCAGTTACAAGTGGCGTCCCACAGGGCTCAGTTCTGGGACCTCTCTTGTTCGGTATATACTTCTCTGAGGGTCAGGCTAACACGGGGGGATTATGGCTGACAAAGTTCGCAGATGACTGCAAACTGGGGGCCATAATCGAATCTCCAGCCGACACGAGCATCCTCCAAAAGGGTCTCACAGAGACGGATGCTTGGTGCCAGAGCCGCGGCCTCAAGCTAAATGCTAAAAAGTGCATAGTCATCCCCTTTGGGAAAAACAAGGTGCCCACAAATTACCACATAGGTGGTAATCCATTAATCTGGAAGAAGTAATTAGAGATTTGGGGACCAACGTAGATAGTAATCTCTCCTTTGATAATCACGTTGCCAAAGTGGTTAGAAAGACCTTCTATATAGCCCACCTTATCACGAAAGGGTTCGCATCTAGATCAAGAGAGGTCATTGTGCCCCTCTACTCGTCACTCATCAGGCCCATAATTGAATACAATGCCCCTTTTGGGATGTACCTTACCCGACACCTGCAGCAACTGGAGAGACCCCAAAAGTACCTCACCAAGAAGATCATGGGCTACAAACAGATGTCCTATGCAGCTCGACTAAAGAAACTCCAGCTCTACTCAGTTGCTTACTCTCACTCAAGGTGATCTATGCCTGATGTACAAAGCCATGTCAAACCCAGAATTAATGGACATGCTCCACCTCAAAAAAATCCAAGTCCCTTAGAGCTACACGCTCCAGGGACTTAAACCTCAGCACAAAAATAAATAGGACATGCTGGAGGGACAGATTCATTTCCCAGAGGCTCCCCTCACTCTGGAATAGAATCCCAATTCATGTTAGACATAGCCCCTCGCTGACCCTCTTCAAGCGAAATCTGGATGCGTGGATGGGAAATCGCAAATTCACCCCTGGGATCTCTTCTCTGTCCCTGCTAGACAGAGGCACAGTAAACTAATCTTAAAGGGTACCTTCTGTAACCTGCTTTACAGAGGCACAGTAGGCCAATCTAATAGGGAGGCGAAAGCCAAATACACTCTGGCTAGGCTTATAAATACCCTAGGGCAGATAGCCTAGTATCTACCTATGAACCTATGCTGCTCAACAGAGGGGCCAAAAACTAAATCTCTGTCCAAAAGAGAATTTAAAAATCTCATTTTAACATCACCTGGGATGTTCTCAGAATGCAGCCATGCAAACCTCCATAAAATAATACCAGTGGCTACAACCCTGGAAGAACTGTCAAGAGTCATACACAAACTGTAAACAATAAGCAATGACTTGTAGAACAGAAGAAAATAAATTATTTAAAGCATATTTTTCCTCAAAAGAAGAAACCCATACCAATTAATTTTTCCCATCCTCATCAGAAAGAGTAAGACTGGAATTTAAGAAGTGGCACTGGGATCAACTAAACCTATAGCTGGTGGCTCAAGTTTGAGAATGGTATAAACTGAGGAACTTTATACATCCCATCTGCCTTCTTAGGGGCATTTGGTTGACTACCAGGAAAACTGCATGCAGCAACATACACATCCACTAAAGCAGACAGAACAGGAATAATGGGTGTAGGTTCTGGAAAATCTTTCTGTAACAACCCATAGTATTTTGAGGGACAAAAAAACCCATTGTTCTCCCACTTAAAACACTGGCACATTCTATCAACAGTCTCAGAGTAAAAGAAACCCCCCACAGGGAGAATTAAACAATGAACCCTCCTCAAAGTCTGAAATGGAAGTCTGAGGAAAACCCCCTGTATCCTTCCTTCCATCTTCCTGTTCAGATCCAGAATCTTGAATGTCTTTAAGGAAATCCTGTTTCTCTTACTACAAACTACTTTACAAGAAGGATCAATAGATTGGATTAAACCCTGAACCAGACCCAGTGAACTATGCCTAGCCAAAGAAATCTAAGGAGGAGTAGACAGATGTTTTGTTTCCTGTTTCTTTTGACAGAGAAAAATGGAGCCAACCATATTAGCAATGGTAGCAGCTGCTTCCCCAGGGATGGGCACAGCATTCTGACACAACAGGAAAACCTTCCCTATTCCCTCTTTCAGGACCCACAAGAATGACTCTCCCTTGCCTACTGAAGGGACCCAAATATCTGCAGAGGACATGGATAACTCCAGGTCCATAGTGGCTGTAGGTGGTACACCAGAGGGATTCCGAGGGATCCAGGGTAAATGATGAGTTGTCTGAGGTACAACAATTGGTCCGACAAGACCAGTTGAGTAAAAACACCTTTATCAACGATACAAAGCTTTCAGGTATAAAAACCCTTTTTCAATGATAGACAAACAGGTACAATAAAATCATGCTTTAAATACAAGCCCAACATATCACATGACCAGCAGCCAAGGTCATATGACAAATAAATCAAAATGACTTCTAAAATTTCTTTAAGACACAATCAAATATAGAAAAATATAAAAAAATATAAAAAAGATATATTTAAAAAAAGATATATGTAAAAATATATCATTTCAATTTAGTATGTTGTAACCTAACCAACACAGGTTTTAGTGAAACACCCACATTTAAACCTGGGGCTATAGCCGTTGATAACCTCACTATCCATTCATACTCTTTATTATGTAGGAGGTTACATAAATCCCCTCCTCTAATAGAGACATTAACATGTTCAATAGCTCTAAATTTAAACCTATGTGTAGCCCCACAACTTGTGATATGCTTTGACAACGCATTAGTTTCACTACCCCTCCTTATATTAGATTTATGTTCTATAATTCGTTCTTTAAATGTTCTTGTCGTCTTTCCGACATAAAAAGAGGGGCAGGCTTCACAAGTCGCTAGGTAAACAATGTTATTTGTTGTACAAGTAGCATGACAATGGAACACATACACCTTTTTAGAAACAGGATGAGTAAAACTGTTGCATTTGGATGGATCACCATCAATATGTTTATAAATATCAGCACAACAACTACAGTTATAACAACAAAATGTGCCATTACCCAACCCCTTAAGAGAAATGGGTACTATATTTTCAAAATCTTTATAACCTAACATACTCTTAATCGTCCTCATGTTTCTATATGTGAAGTAAGGTATATCACCCACAACTAGCCTAATGTCTTCCTGCGCTAGAAGAACTTTCCAATATTTTTTCACTATAGCCCTAATAGCATAGGACATTGTATTATATGAAGTGATGAATCTTACACACACTTTTTCCATCAAATTATTTGGTGAATCAATTGTGCCCACATTTGCCCCTAGGAATATGGGTGCATACTGGTCTTGTCGTGCTTGGGATTTTTTCAGCAGTGTGCATCTGGTACAACAATTGGTCACAGCAGATTCACCTACCTGTGGCTGTGGCAAATTGCGAACCTGCTGTGGTGACAAAGGCTGTTTGCATATCATCTTTTTCATTTTGTGACTGGAAAGAGGACTGACTGTGGGACCAGTAGTCTATTCCATGGTCAAGCCGAAAATGGTACCTCTTCCCAGGGAAGGCATGCAGCAATTGCCAGTAAACACTACCAGTCCACAAAGGTTACTTTTGTGACAGAAAAAAAATGTAAAAAAGAACTAAAACACTATGCCAACATCGCAAAAGAAAAAACAAGCAATTTCTTCACAGAAAAAATGTTTTCAGTTAGTTTATACTACTTTTAAACTGACAGAAAAATGAGTGTTCCATTTAAAAGTATGTTACAGTTTTAAGACTGGTCAGTTAGAACATACCACTCCTAGATTTAAAATAACTTTCCCAAACAGGAAGGTAATAAAACATCAACAAAATTAAGAAATTGAAGCCCCCCCCCCCCAAAGGTGACTTATCTGCCCAGAAAAGGAAAGCACAGCTAACAGTCGATCCTCAAATGCCTCAGAGGAGCATACTCTTCAGGATTAGCAAAGTTCAGATGGGCTTTGCATCCAGACTTATCTTTTAGTCAGCTTAGCTTAAGCTGCTTGACAGTTTGGGTGCATGGAAGTTGCCCCGAAGCTCTGGAAACTGGCCGGCTGTTATATCCTCGGCAGAATATAATACTATAAAGCTATGGCTACCACAGCAGTGATCAATACAATGAACATATTACTGTGCTCTACTATTTTACTGATGGTTTCTGTAAAATAATATTTATTATTGTTCCTGATTTGCAATGTGGTCTTGGCAGAAAATGGGTCCTTGTGTTATAGTCTACTTAATGTAAAAAAAGAATATGTATAAAATCCTAACATATGCTGGGAAAAAGTGGGGAAGGGGCGGGCAAGTCGTGTACATCATGTAGACTTATCAAACAGAAGTTGTGTTCTATAGACACTCATGTACAATACACCATTAGAATGGTTACAGTCAGCATTCTGTGGGAGAAGTCTTCCTGCTATTCCATTGCATGCCTTCCACAGCCTTTTAATTGCCTCTAACCAATAATGTCTCAGTAATATCTAGATTTAGAACTACAGACAATGAAATTAGGCCTTTGTTCTGCAGTCAGCCATCTGATGCACGTTCTCCTTTTTTTAAACAAAACATTAAAAAAAAAAGCCAATTCTGTGTTTCTGAAGTCACAATAGAAAAAAGTCAAACACTCATGACAACATTGGATATTTACTGTTGTATGCATCAGGGGACACACGTGCAACACCACACAGGTGAAGGAGGTTGTAAGTCCTGCTCAGAATATGTTTTTTTTACTTTTTATGCATTTGATATTGATATTATGAAACTGTGATTAACAGGGACATTTCAAAATGCTGTCCTAGACTACCTGTATTCTTCAAATTTTCTGCCTTACCTCTAAAAATTGTATTTATTTTATCATTTGCTAAATGTGTAAAGAGGCGAGTATGTGAATCCTTTTCAGCCACAACCCTTACCAAAAGTACAATGGTAAATAGAATATGTATTTTAGAACACTAAAAAATACATCCTCACTAAGACTTTCTAATGAGGCCATAATAGTTTTTCTAACATGTTTTAATACATTGTTTCTGGTTGCTGTTTTGTCATTTTATTACTTATTAAATACTGCATATATGTATGGATAACTGTTTATAGTCACTCGACCAACACTTGCTTTGGGAGAATGAGGACAAAAAATGCAAGCTTAACACATGCAATGACCCGAGCTCAAGACTGAACCATGGATGCTGGAGCTGTGAGGCTGAGAGCTTATCAATGAGCCACACTGCTCCCACTCAGTATCAACGATTGCCCTGGAAAGTCATTCTGTGAATGTTTAGAGATTTTCACTGATGGCACTCTAACAGAAGACAGAAAGTTTATTCAGTCATCCATCTTCTGACACCCACTTTATCCTGGTCAGGATGGGGTGGGAGTGAAGACGCAGCCTATCCCAAGAATCTAGAAGCATAAGGCACAGAGCAAGTCCTGGGCAGCACACAGATCAGTCGTAGAGAGCCAAAAAACACTGGGATTAAAACACATAGCATAACTTAATGTCCCCTTACACCAGATGTCCTTGAGCATACCCCCATCCATTCAGCATACTGTTCCTCACATCTGTTCCTGAGTGGGACTGCCCAGTCACACACACTCAGGTGGGAACACTGGTTTCACGTCTTCCTCTACCAGATGCTCACCACCATGTTAGTAAGATTACAGTCCGGTCTTTCGGTTAATGGTTTTGCATTGGTCAAGAAGACACTTAACATATAGTACCAAGAATGGTAAACTCAAGGCTTCATTTTTTTCTAACTAAACATACATGAGGTCTGCAGCAAGGTTTTCATCTGCAAGTATAACATTTAAACCCACACTCTACAGAGTTGTAGTGATACCTCTTAACTGTACAGATATTTTTGCTCATATTTTTGGTGTATTTCTCCTAAAATCTGTGCCTTTCTGGCAAATATTTGAGGATTGAAGTCATTAAATAATGACAAACATCAGAATATTCATGTCCCTATTTGTCCCCCCATCATTTTAGGCTTTGTCCAAATTCTTTGCTCTACGAGGTTGAGAGATATGAATGTTGTACCTAGAAACATACATTCAGTGTACCTACTTGGTTACATAACATAAAAATCAGTTATCAGGGATTCTATTTCATTCCTTATTAATTGGTTGCATTCACTACTTATGTAGACAGAAGTTTGTTGATTGCTACACATATAAATGGCAAGAGGAAAAAATAGTCAAATGTGATCATAACTGATTAAAATAAATGGAACACTGAAGGAGTATATCAACTCCAATAATACAAGACTGGAGAAAATTAAAGAAGCTTTAAACAGTTATTTAGATGAGCTGATAGAACTGCAAACCCTATTGCTGCCGTTTCTTAAAGTTGGTGGTTTTTGCAGTTGCCTGCCTCTACTGTAAATTTGATCTGGGACATTCCTCCCAGTCCCATCTCTTTAGCTTATTCTACCTAATACAGGGATCATTTGGGAAGCCCAAACCCCTTAGTCCCTTAACCTTGAATTATCTTCTTTTCCTGCTCTCACCCTTTTTTACTTTATAAATAAAAAAAATCTTTATTCAGCCGCTTATGTTTTTACAATTTGTGTTTCTTCCTACTACCCTTTTACTTCATCTTGCTTTGCTTTTTCCTGCTACTCGTTGCCTGTTCTCTAAAGTGTTC
This sequence comes from Protopterus annectens, assembly GCF_019279795.1. Lineage (NCBI taxonomy): Eukaryota > Metazoa > Chordata > Ceratodontiformes > Protopteridae > Protopterus > Protopterus annectens. Next base: position 1,401,330,828 of record NC_056726.1, read on the forward strand.
AACTGCATCCTTTCTGTTGCATTTATTACTGCTTGTTTATAGCCTGTCTAAATGTTATTCTTATGTGTTATTCTAAGCTCTTAGTTTTTGGTTTAAGCCCATGGGCTTTAGGCCCACCCCTTAGCTCCCCCTGGCCTTTCTCCCTCAGATTCTGACAAAAATATGGATGGACAATTTCTTACAGTTTCTCCTGCCAGTGTGGGTGATATGGGCATCCTGAGACAGTGTAGCAACTGCCTCATGTACACAGACAACCGTCTACTACTACCACCTAGGAACACAATTTATGAGAGATGCAATTACAATAGGAACCTAGAGTCCAAGCTCTCTCCCCCTCAAGCCAGTATATCTGGCACTGAAAAGGTTGTCAACACAATCACTACACCTCAAACACCACACACACCTACATATGTGGAGGTCTTCCACATAAACATACCCAAACAAAAGAGACCTCGGAGGCAAAAACACATGCGATCTCCACAGCCCTCCACACCACATACCACGCATAGTCCTCACATCTGTGCCTCACAGCCACTAAGGCTTCACCATAAACCCAACATATTAGTCATAGGAGACGCCATTGTGAGACACACAGATGTGTCTCTCACCAGGTTGGATAAGGAGAAAGTCGCTGTTAGTTGTCCGTCAGGTGCCAGAATCCACCACACCACATACGCACTCAAGTTGGCAAGGTACAGTTATGACTCTGTTATAGTCCATGTTGGCATGAATGACTTGAGACGTACCTCACTGGACTATATGAAGAGAGACATGATTGAGCTCACTGATTGTGTGTCCCAGGCAGGTATGTCCCTAGCCTTAAGCAGCATTCTGCCGTCACCCAGAATGATCCCTCAATACAAACAGAAAATGATTGACTTTAACAATTGGCTTAGTTTCTGGTGTCATTCTAGGGGGATCCAGTAGCTGACAACCTGGAAAGATATGATCGACAGACCATGATGCTTTGCCAGAGATGGCCTGCATCTGTCTCACCTGGGCTTCTGGCAAAGGCTCTTGCCTCCCTTGTAGTGTCTTTTTTTAGGAAAACTGATGAGGTTAAATCTACCAACATAAAAATTTCAACAAAATACAAATTAAAGGTCATGCTGCTAAATGCTAGGAGTCAAAAACATGAAATTGCACTAAAATTGCAAGCATTCCAAATCCTGGAAAATGCTGACATCTGGTTCAAAGCTGCGAAAAGCACCCTAGCCTTACCTGGTTAATCATCCTATCATACATTCAAACCCCAAACTGTGGGTAGTAAAGCCAAAGGAGGTGGAGTTTCAATATACATTAAAAACATACACATCTCCAGGCTGGTCAGACAATGTGCCACACAGGAGACACTCCAGGTGCAGTTAACCATTGACAAGACCCCTATTCAAATCATAGCTAGCTACCAGCCCCCAAATCTGACTCAAGATGCCCAATCCATGTATTTGGACCTATCTGAATCTATCAAGATTCAACCCTTTACCCTGATCCTGGATGACTTTAACTACCCAAACATAGATTGGTAGAACTACTTATGCCAGAACACAAATGCCCAGAGATTCCTTGATTTTTGTCAGTGCAAATGCTTGGAACAGCTAGTCGATATCTCCACAAGAGGTGATAATATCTTGGACTTGGTATTAACCAACATGAGTAACCACTGCAGCATCCCTATAGTATCATCCTCCCTGGTAAGATTCAAACACAAAGCAGTCACTTTCAAAGTCACCATCTCCCCCAACCCCCCCCCCACTCTAGCTAGGATCGGACATAAAAACTTCTCCAAAGCTGATTACAGCCTCCTGAGGAATGCTATATACAGCTTCACAGCCCCCTCCACCCCTGTAGGAACTGTCACCGATATCCAAAACTACACCAAAGCACTATACGAGCATTTATATAGAAGCATGGAATCCGGAATACCCTACAGGAGTAAATCATCCTCTGCAAGAAAGAGCAAACCTGTCTGGTGGACATCTGCAATAAATAAACTCTAAAAACAAAAGGAAAAAAGTTGCTGTCCAAGACCAAGAAGGAGCAGGTGGCCAATTGGAAGCAATGTCTCCTTACCCTGAACAAGCAAATATGAGCACTAGTGAAATCCTCCAAAGCAAACTTTGAGTCCAAATTGGCCACATCTGCTAGAGGCAATCATAAGACCTTCTTCACATATGTCCGCAACCTGAAAGGATGCACCCAGATCTGTTCAGAACTGGTGGTCAAGGACACCACGTATACAAATGCTGTAAATATAGCAAACTTGCTGGCTGACGGATTCAGTGAAAATGTTGCCCCTCTGTCCTCCCCATCAGTAAATCAGTACAACCCCAGTACCTGCACCCTTCCCCTTAGATCTAGAGAACAGGTCATCACTGCTCTCTCAAAGACAAAAAATACAGCCTCCATGGGACCTAATAACATTCCAGGCTGCATCCTACATGAACTCAGGCAGGAACATGCAGCAGTATTAGGCACCCTATTCAACCAAAGCCTCAGTACTGGCTTCATCCCAACTGAGTGGAGGACAGCCACTGTCATCCCTTTGCACAAAGGTGGAGCATCCGCCGATTCGGGAAATTATAGACCCATCACCCTAACTAGCCTGATCTGCAAGGCCATGAAACGGATTATCAAGGACCTTGTTAACAAGGACATTGGCAGCACTTGATCCCACACAGTTTGGCTTCATCAAGGGGAGGTCGTGTCTGCTAAATTTGGTCGACTTCTTTGAGGCAAGTCTCCAAAGCCAAGGAGAAGGGGAAGACAGTGCACACCACCTACCTTGACCTGGCCAAAGCCTTTGAGACTGTTCCCCACTCAGGCATAATAGATAAACTCTCTCAACTAAGCATCAGTCCATATGTTCTCAGATGGGTAACAAACTGGCTCACTGATAGAACCCATGTAGTCAAAGTAGGGGAAGACACCTCAAGCAGTAGACCCATAACAATACCCCTGGGTTCGGTCTTGGGGCCTCTGTTACTTGAGATATATTTTTCTGAGGTGCAGGCCAAAACCAGTGGGCTATGGCTGACCAAGTCTGCAGATGACTGCAAGCTGGTTGTGTCATCAATTCCCCTAGTAATGTGGACATCCTCCAAGAGGGTCTCACTCAGACAAATGATTGGTGCCAGAAACCTGGTCTCAGGCTGAATACTAAAAAATGCATCATCATCCCCTTTGGGGAGAGTGATGTCCCCATCATCATCCCCTTTGGGGAGAGTAATCTCCCCACAAATTATCACATTAATGTCCTAAGCACATACTCAGTCATGAGGGATTTGGGCACCCAGGTTGATAGCAACCTGAATTTTGGCCATCATGTTGCTTCCGTTGTACGGAAAGCCTTCTACATGGCCCACCTCATAAGTAAGAGTATCTCATACAGGGTCAAGGAGGTCATAACATCCCTGTATTCTTCCCTTATAAGGCTCATTATTGAGTAAAATACCCTTTTCAGCATGCACCTCGCAAAGCACATGCAGCAGCTGGAGAGACCACAGAGGTTCCTCACCAGGAGAATCCAGGGTCTCAAACATCTATCATACACAGGTTAAAAGCCCTATCCCTCTACTCTGTCTCATACAGACTTCTCAGAGGTGACCTCTGTCTGGCATACAAGGTGATCACAGATCTCACCTTGATGGGACTGATGAATATCCGCAAGTCAAGCTCCACTCAAGTAACCCAGACATGCGGCCTCAACCTGTGACATCGATGAGACTTGTTGGCGGGACAGATTTGTGCTCCAGAGACTTCCCCATCTATGGAATAGACTCCCTGTCCACATCAAGCAGAGTACCTCTTTACCCCTTTTTAAACTCAACCTGGATAACTGGATGGGAAACGGAAAACATACCCCTGGGATTCCACTCGTGTCCCTGCTGGACAGGGGCGTCTGGTGCTGATTTGTCTAAACATGGGCTAAACTCTTGACTAGGCTTATAGAGCCTCAGGGCCAATAGCCTAGTAACCTCCTATGATCCTAAAAATCAGAGGTCAAAATGAAGAAAAGGCTGGCTAAGTATGAAATTGCTCAAGATGAGAAGTTTCAAAAAATGGTAGAATTAAAAGACAGAGCACATAAGGAAAATATGAGACTTTATGCTATACCATCGAAACTAGAAGGAACAAACTGTATTAATTTTATGAAGACACAAATAAGTAACTGGACTGGTATTCCACAGCAGAAACTGTTAAATGAACGGACGTACTGTGTCTGTATGCTCCAAATATGGCCATGAGAAAGCAGCTAAGATCTTTATTAATAAAAATGTAAACCTACCAGCAGAAACAGTTGATCCTGACAACTCTATAGCAAAAGGGCAAAGTGTTAAAAGTTGGAGACAGTAAAGTGTTTGTGGAAAATGATTATTCACTAAATACCAGGCAAAAGTGAAACATATTTATTCCACTAATCAGAAAATGTAAAAAGGAAGGTGTGAGATTCAAGCTGCTGTAACCAGCTGACTTCACACTATTTTTACCTGGAGGATCAAAGTCATTTTTGATGCAAAACAGGCTAAAGAGAAAATGCAAAAGTTTATAGAACAAAAAATGAGCAGTCGAGCAGAAGGGGACTCTGCTTCGTACTCTTCTGATAAAGCACATGGAGAGACTTTGCCAGTGAAACCTTTTCCACTGGAACACCATAGAATTGACCTGACATCTGGAGCAGAAAGAAGACCAGCAACATGGAAATAAGTGAAGAAATGTGAGATTACAAAGCATCAGTCGCATTTGTGAAATATGGCTGTATAAGAATAAGTGGAAAGAGTGGACTTTTGTTTGTTAAACCTGTGAGGAACTGAAACACATTTGCCTCACTTCATGTCATTAATGTTTTGGAAGGTAAAGCTAACTGTATATAAAGTAATTTCTTTTAACCGTATTTCTTTGATACTTTTCACAATAAGACTACTTTAAATAAAAATTGCACATTTCTATAGTATTCTTGTATGTGAATTAAACAGATGCCTTTTTATTTCTCTTCTCTTTCTTTTTTTCTTTTTTTGGTATTAGTGTAGGCAGTGCAGTGCAAAAAGAGAAGAAAAGCTAGGCAAAAGCATGTTTGAGTTAATAGGCTGTAATCTTTGGTTGTTGAGGTAGGAGTTGGGGTGTAAAAGTGCACATGTGATTTATTTAACTTTTGCATAGGTGAATGGCTGTATTAAGACAATTACCTTAATCTAATTGCACATTTTAAGTGGAAACAAGTAAATATGAAGGAAGTAAATATAATGGAAGGCTTTCATTTAGCAATAAATGTTTCAACTTATCTTTCAGGCTGCAACAGAGGAGTACATTTTTTTCTCTTACTTTTCACATGCTGATAATAGGGGAATAAAAGACAGAAAGAACACTGGATTCTTCAAGGCAAAAAGTTAATTATTTCTGAAAGTATGCAAGTAGTTTTCACATCTAGGGGAGGGGGAATAAAAATAAAACAGAAAGTACCAATTAATGTAAGCAGAATCACAGGCAATAACATGCATTTTAGCATGTATAACATCAACTTCAGGTTAACTAGGGCCTGTATTAGCAGCTGTCTATTGGGCAAAAGTGTTCCTATTAGGAGGGTTAAACTTCAATATTGAAGATGGATATAGTTGTGTGTGTGTGTGTGTGTGTGTGTGTGTGTGTGTGTGTGTGTGTGTGTGTGTGTGGATATATTAAAGTTTTTATTAAAACAAAATGCCTTGTAAAATATTACTTGTAGGTGGGGACTGGAATTTGATTTTCAACAATAAGGATGTATCTTGGGGCCCTAAAAGGGAAAATATAACAAGAGAGGGTAGGTTTCTGAAGAAATTTATGAAAAAAATTGTATCAAAGATGTGAATTCACTAGCAGGAATATGAAGTAAAGATGAGACACTGGCACTTCCCCACCTACCTGCTAAAAAGCAAATAATTTAAAGAATGGGTAGTGGAAATTATCCATGAGTTTAGGGAAAATAGAAAGTACTCCTGAA
>NC_056726.1:1401344301-1401349301 GCF_019279795.1 Protopterus annectens
TAGGATTAAGTAAGACTATAAGAAACAATCTAACTAGGTTAGAAAAGATTGAGAAAAAGATAACAGAAAGGTAATTTACAAAGGAACAGTAGGAGGACAGCTGTATGTTTCCCACGTATGCAACAAAGTTCAGAAGGTTAAGGAATTTTGCAACAAGTGTTAGCATTGATAATTTATGCCTGTACAAACCAAGGAGTGAAAAAGATCACACAGACAAACCATTCAGTAAAGACTGCAAGAAAAACTCAGCCAGGCTAGAATTTTTATTGTGTGATACCCCAAACCTCCTAAGGTGGAGGCCCATGGGAAATATACAAATGACCCCTTAAGGACATTGTGTGTTTCAGCTACATGGCTTCTAAATGTCCATGACTAAGTCTTTATGGTTACATTTAGGCCAGTAAAGCTAAACCCACTAAAGAACTCACCTTTTGAGAACCAAGCACAACTACTCATGAAATTAAAATTAAACTGTATAATACCACTTTATATTTTGTAAACATAAAAAGGGTTACTATAATTAAAAGTTAAAACAGGCTCAAATATTCAGATATGGTATTTTATTTAGCTGCTACATTACGAGCTCAAACTGTTTCCCATTTTACGTTTAGATTTCATACTGTGATAATCTGAACATGGCAGAGTGCATGTGTTATAAAAAAAACATAAAAAATGCATACAGGTAACAACATATCAGAAAACCAGAAACAGTAGTCCATGAAAAGAAGAAAAAAGTAGCACTGATTATTGAAATTCCACCCAGTTATTATAGTGTTTTACTTAGAGAGAGACACAAAAGTCATAAAATACCAGGATTTGCAGGCAGAAATGAGGGCAACATGGAAAAATGATACCCAGACATTTCTGATAGTCGTAAGAGAAATGGGTCTTATAAAAAAGAATTTGCAGTCATATTTAAATATACTACATATACATGTAACTCCATATGAATTACAGAAGAGTCAAGATTCTGGGCACATTGTGGGTGCTGCAAACAGTAACTTTAGTATTGCTCCAATCTTTTGACAGGTTCATAGATGTTTATTAGGCTAACAACCACAAGGACCTTTTTAGGCCTAGACACACATCCCAAATCTCTAACAAGTTGATAAGTGTAAGCCATGATGTTAGCCAGTTTCTTAAATTTTAGTCATCCTTTGACTTAGGAATGGGGTTCATACTTGTCATAGTACTAGAAACCCAAAATACGGAGGAATTAAACCAAGAATAATAAAGGCTTAATATAAGCGTGTTCCTCAAACACCTACCCAGGCCACTAATACATCAATACTACAATAAAGCCAATGACACATTCTTACATTTTAAGCCCAATTACTTCCATTTATCATAGGATCATAGGAGGTTACTAGGCTAATGGCCTTGGGGCCCTTACAAGCCTAGCCAAGGGTTTATCCCCAAAAAAGAAACCTCAAGTCAGCACCTGTCAGTGAGGGGCAAAGGTGGAACCCCCTGGGACAGATTTATGGTTTCCCATCCACTCATCAAGATTGCATTTTAAGAGGGCCAGTGAGGTACTTTGTTTGACATGTATGAGAAGTCTATTCCGGAGATGGGGCAGCCTCTGGGAGACAAACCGGTCTCTCCAGCAGGTTTTGTTGATGTCACATATTAGATTTAGACCTATCGAGTGGGTAATGCATGAGGAGTTAAACTTACAGATATGGGGCATCTCTAGTAGGGCAGGGTCCAATATTGCTTTGTAGATGAGACACAGATCACCTCTGAACAATCTGTATGATACTGAGTAGAGTGATAGTGATTTAAGCCTGTCCGCATAGGATAGGTGTTGGGAGGCCATGGATTCTCTTTGTAAGGTATTTCTGTGGCCTTTCTAGTTGGTGCAGGTGTCTGGAGAGGTACATACCAAACGGGGCATTATACTCGATCATAGGTCGAATAAGGGAGATGTACAGAGAGGTAAGCTCCTTTTTTCTGGATGCAATCCCTTTACTTATAAGATGAACCAAGTAAAAGACGTTTCTGACCACCGCCGCCACATGATGGTCGAATGGGAGATTGTTGTCAACCTGAGTACCCAGGTCTCTCACCACAGGTTGTGTGCTTAGGGGGTTGCTGTTGATGTGGTAATCAGTAGGGACCTTTTTTTACCAAATGGTATGATAATACATTTTTTGCATTTAACTTAAGGCCATGACTTTGGCACCAGTTATTTGTAGCTGTGAGACCCTCTTGCAGTATGTTAACATCAATTAGGGAGTCAGTGACAGCACCCAACTTGCAGTCATCCGCAAACTTGGTCAGCCACAGGCCCTTTGTCTTTGCCTGGACGTCTGAGAAATACATGCCAAACAGTAGGGGTCCCAAGACAGATCCCTGGGGAACATCACTAATGACAGGTCCGCTGTCGGAGGTGGCAGCACCTATTTTGACCTTATGGGTCCTATCTGTGAGCCAGTTGGCCACCCATCTGACCTTCATCCAAGTCTCAAAGATGAAATCTGACTTGGTTAGGATGAAAACATCTCTTCCATTTTACTGGCATTAATTTTTGTGTGGAATAAAGCCTTTTTTGAATACATTGTGCTGTCTCTCCACTTGTGTGCCTTTCTTTACTTGAACTGTTATATTTTTACTATGTTTTGCTTTCAGTTTAGCAGTGTAGTTGTAGTTTTTGAGAAGTGAAATCAGCTGATATAAAAAGTTTTAGGGGAGTTGAGTGCAGTGAAACACACTGTAAAGCTGGTTCAGTGTGCTAACACAGCTGGTTATCCAAGCAAGACCTGATTTAAGAATGAACTTGGGTCATTGATAGGGCCATACAGAGTGAGACAAGCTGAGTCCCCTTTGGGACAGGATCCACTTCATGTGTTGGTGGCAAACTGTAATGGTGAGTATACTTTTAAACGTCTGTAGTGAGACCAGGGGTATTTAGTATGCTGAGCATGTTCTGGTTGTGGGCAGGTGTAATAAATGCTGTGCTATCCATCAGTTTCCTGTCTATGAGGGAGAAAAGGTGACTTGGAATGCAGTTAAAAGAATTCCCCACCATCTTAGACCAATGAAGCAATTCAAAGATATTCTGCTTCTTTGTAAGTTAGAGTGTGTGCCCTCTTTCTGCAAATGTCTGGTAACATCCTGCATCCCACTTGGCATTATCACCACACCTCATCCCCATGTCTGTCCCTTCACAGATGAGAACTTTATCTGGTAACTGCATCTTTGTCCAGGTGGCAAGAAAAGGCAGTCTGCTCTTAGTTGGATACCACAGTTTTTTTTTTCCTGTGGCTTGTTCCTCTTCTCATCCCGAAGGCCTTTAGTTGGCAAGTCTAAGAACAGAAACCACATTTTTGTCCATATTTAACAAAGTGGCACGTTTTGGACTGCCGTAAGTAATGCATAGATATTCTCTTTTTGCAGACAAGTTGTGGTAGTATGCCTATGGTTTTTTTAGGGGGCGGTACTCTTCTGAGCTATTATTTTTTCCTTCAATTTTTAGTAGATTATTTTATACAATGTGCATATGTTGATTGCTTTTTCATGTCACTGTCAGCAATTCAGGTGAAACTGAAAAAATTACATTCTCCATGACAAAAACATACCCTTGGTAAGGGGAATAGTTTATGGTATAGAGTGTTAACCAAGGCTCCACTATGAGATTTCACCTCCAGCCCCACTGAATATAAATGTGTTGATCCAAAAGGGTCAAAAAAGACTATACAAACCTAACTACCCTATTTTTTATTTTTTTTTTTGCAGGTGGAAGCAAGCTCCTTGCACCTCCAGTGTGTGCACGTGTGTGTGTGTGTGTGTGTGTGTGTGTGTGTGTGTGTGTGTGTGTGTGTGTGTGTGTGTGTGTGTGTGTGTGTGTGTGTGTGTGGGGGTGGGATTTGTCCCTCCCTTTCCCTTTTCCGAAATATACTAACTCCAGAGGTGCATAACATGGGAAAAGGAGAAACGTCAAACAAGGCTTGAATAGCAGTAGCCACATGAACCGCTGGCTTACAGTCAAATCATATAATACGAGACACAATAAGAAAGGTAACTTCCTGAATATGATCAGGGATGATGATTATCCAGTTATTTGTAGACCATATGTACTTTTTTGCAGGTTTTTGACCCCCCCCGTATGCCAATTAGCAGCCCCCAGCTGGCCAATGCGTCCCTTTCTTATCAGCAGCATTAGGGTTGACCAGGAGGGGCTATCATTTAGGCAACTATCGGGAGTGATTCAGTGTTTTTCCTCGTATGCTCTACAGTCCTTATGCATACCCTGTTCAAAAGGGAAGGGGCATGCAGTGGGCTAACCTCTCTAGCTGCCTCTCCCTTCCTTAAGGATTGTTTTTATTTGCTAATTAACTAACGGGCTAGTACACTGATCTGCATGGACTGTTTTCAGGCACAGCTGTGATGCAAGACCATACTCCGTACAAGACAAATGACAGAATATAAAAATGCTTACAAGGTTCAGTGTATCATATTAAAAGGTGTATGATGGGTATGTTGAGTACAAATTATCAGTGACATTAACAAATACATTGTACGTAAACCTGGAGTTAGAAAATTATTTGAAGACCTAGTGGTCAGTAGCTGTAATAAGAAAATTGACTGTTCTGAATGCCTTAGGACTAGATGACATCATCTGTACTGAAGTATTTGCATTTAGTTTGCTTGGAGATACTGTCTTAAATCACGATTGGTGGTTTCCTAGGTCAGCACCAGAGAAATTGCACTGCCCCATGTGTTCAGTGAATGCCCGCACCTCCTCCCCCTTGCCACGACCATTAATTCCTAGGACTGTTAATTGAAACCTGGTTGTCTGAGTTGCAGTGAAGGCTCTTCCAGTGCACTACAAGCCAGGCCTGTTGACCACATGTGTGATGACCATCACTCAGAGCAAAGTTGCAGTTATGGGTGGTGCTTTCCTATATAATGCCACTGTATACATTAAAACCCAGAATGAGCCTGAAACCTCAAGCTGCCCCTCCTGTGTAATAAACACACAAATTGTCCCGGTAGTG